>NC_138984.1:30731378-30929812 GCF_964341445.2 Mesoplodon mirus | reverse complement strand
AGCAGGGAGTGCTGCGTGGAAGGGGCTCCCTGAACGTGTAATAACTTCTACTCTGGCATTAAGGCCCCTCAGCAGCTGAACTCAAAAAGTCATCATAAAGACAAAATAGCTTTTACCCAGCAAGATTCTTAATAATCCCATTTCCCTCTGGATCCTCATAAAGGAGTCATGATCTAATCCAGAAAGAAAAGGGAGGAGGCTGGGAATAACAAAAAGAAGGTGTGCAGTGGGTAGGGCTGCTGGCCAGCTGAATGCACACAGCCAGTGATACCCTGCTCACCGCCTCTCAAGATCCTGTGATAGCCAGGGATCCAGGTTCTGGCCAGTCTTTCAGCCAAGAAGATAAAGGGAATTGCAAATTACTGGACCAAGCGCGATACTAATTGTTTTGATAAGGGGAAAAATAAAACAGATGTGCCTAAAAGGCATATTGGGGGCCAGGGGAAGGGAGCCGGGGAGGGATGGGTAGAGAACTAAACTGAAACCCAGCAAGAGTCTAGTGATGGAGCAGTAGTTTGAATCTTCTTGGCGCTACTGAAAACAAATATCTAGAGCTTGCCTTTGGGAGGGTAGGGGGATGGAATGAGGGGGCAAGAAAACCCTCAGATAAATTAATTTTACCATTATTAGAATTAAAATGTAATATCTTTTGAACTTCATCATTATGATCTGAGGTTATTGTGTCCTATGAGATATAGTTCACACTAGCTCTACCTTGATCTATGACTAGGTGTTATTATCCCAGACAAGTCCTCTAAACTCACGGTTCACCAATTAAAAAACATTTGCGTTTAATAGGAGCTGTGGGTCGGGAAGGAAGAGTAGTAGCTGGATAAGCAGAACAATTTGTGACAAGGCTTTCTTAGAATTTGTGATACCTACGGATACTTTTGGTGTTATGCCAGTCAGTTATTAATTCATTAATTCATCAAGCCTCACTGAGTCTGACTTTTGGGGAAGACTCTGGATTTGATGCTCTATGGTTGCCAAAGATGAACAGGTGGTCCAGCAGCATGGATAAGGCTCTCTCACACCTTAGAAGATGCTAAAGAGCTTCAACCTCAGAGGTTGGGAAAGGTCACTCATGCTGTGGGGAGATCAGAGAGGGCAGAGCTGCCATGTGAGCCTGGATTGAGAGGATGGATGATTTAGAGCTGGGAAAGGCATACCAGGGGAAGGGGAAATGGGAGCAGAGAAGGGAGCACTTCTTGTTTGAGGAACACTCAGAAACTGCAGTTTAGACGGTGTGGAGGCAAATAATTGCAAATCAGGTTGGATATGGTAGCTTGTGCCAAATGCAAGGCCCAAATTGCTGGGCCAGGGGGCTTGGATTTCATTTACTAACCAATGGGGAGCCATGAAAGTTTCAACAGAAGCCTTTAGTTAATCAAAATAAATGAACAAAATTATATTACCTTTTGGAGAGGCCCTAAAATTATTCTTCTTCTATTTCCTTCCCCAAATGTCTGTTGAAAGGGTCAGGAATTGTAATCCCAGATCTCTCATGAATGGCGTCAAAATTGCATTTGCAATGAGGGCTGGGAAAGAGTGGACATAAATATAAACTAATGATATTATATTGGCTGCCCTATTGGAATTGTGTTTGTTTATGATATAAGATGACAAATAACAAGGTTACCACAGGTGGCGTGATTTGAAGTCAGGGAAGGTAATCGCCTCAAACTACATTTTAACGATTAAATGAAGGTTCGTTTTTAGCATCCAGACTGAGGGGAAGAGACTTCCCAAAGGCCCTGTTTCCAGACCCAACTTCCAGTTCTCTCCTTGGTGAATTCATCAGAGGTGTTTCAGAAGAGGAAGTTTGCCTCATTCCTCACTTCTTTTTCCATGCTTATCTGCTGGCTTCCTGTCCCGCTCTCGGATTCCCTCCGTCCTGCCCTCCTAGACGCTTCTTTTATTCAGATTTTGAACTTTATCATTGCAGAAGTTCACAAGGATTTGCATTTGCTGCGCCTTCAGGAGTGTATCACTCACTGCCACCCAGCCCCATAAATTGAATAGATTGCATCCCTTCCCAGTTGCCTTAGGAAGTGGTCAAACAGCCACATTCCTGGGCTGATGGATTGGCTCATTTCTTCCCAGCTTAAGCCAAGATACAGATTTTATGAGACTGTCTTGTGACAGGCTGAAGTCGCTTTGAATAAAACAAAATCCAGCCTCAGCCCACAGAAATCACTCTTTAAAAGCAGCTTATCCAAGGTTAGTGAGCAAAATTTGGTTCAAACCCTGAGCACAGGACTTAGATGATTTGAGTGAGAGATTGAAAGAAACTCTTTTTTTGGTCTTTCTTTTCATGCATCACTGTTGTTGAGATGCTCACACACAGAACTGTGTATCCCTAATATTTATAAATATACAGCCACAGACTCAGTTAAGAAAAGAAACTGCACGTCAGTAGAGCTAATGTGATTGAAAGAGACATTTGAACTCTCCATAATGCAGGACAGATACTTTCATCTGAAGAATCCTGGAGTTTTGTTTCAGGTTTACTAAGCAGATGAAACAGAAATGAACACCTTGCATAAATATCTTATTGTCTAGGAGGGTAGAGAATCTTTTAAATTGGGGGTTCATCTATGGGTTACAGGATTTTTACCCCCTCCTCATTATACAGGCTTTGAATTTTAGAACTGCAACTGACCTTTAGAACGACTCCCCTCATTTTATAGATGAGAAAACAAAGGCTCAGAGTTGTTTACTAACTTACCCAAGGTCACACAGCTTGTCAGTGGGGAGACCATACTTGAATACAAGGCTTCTTACTAGTTAAGTGGCAAGACTTCTCTCTTCTGAAATCATAGAAAGAGCTTCTTCTTTTCCTTGCTACCAATAATTAAATAAAAACAATGCTGTGGAAATAGGAACAGGATGGGATTGTGCTGTGGACAAAGGAGAAATTATAAAGTAAATAAAGCATATTATTTTGGGGGGAAATGAGACTGCTTTTCTCCACCAAGTGCCTTCAGGTATATATATGAAATTGATGTCTTGTAATCCTTCTACTCTTCCTCTTTTCTATGGCATTTTAAAGTAACAAGGGAACTGAGATTTAGTGGGTTTCAAACCCAGTTCCCGGAAGTCCTGATGTTCTTACAGAGAAGCCCCATCAGAGAGGAGGGGAGGGACTTCATGGCGGGGATACTGCACTGATTCTGGTCACCCTCCGTCCCCACACCCAAGAAGAGCTCCACTTTTAGCTGCTTTGCACATTGGAGTTCTGGATAGAGCTCTGATCAAGGAAAACACAAATACTTCTAAAAATAACTTTGAAAACTGCACACTGAATTCAATCCTCTCATTGAATTACAGTTTAGGAAGCTGAGACACAGGAAGGTCACAGGGAGTTGAGAGTCCATGTGCTGCATCCCCTCTTCTTGCTAATGTCAGCCCCCCTCCCCTCCTAGTAATCTGGTCCCCTTACCCCAGACCCACCTTTGACATCACCTGACTCTCCAATCCCATACCCAGCCAGCCTAAATTTCCCGTTTTTGCCAAGGACTTTTACTTTCAGTTCAGCTAAACTGAGTGATCTGGTTCTTCTACTGTGGGACAGCCCACAGCCTGTTGCCTGGTGTCACCTGGTGTCTCTGGCCATCGTGAAGTAAGCCATTGTAATCTGATTATTTTCGAGTCCTGGCCATCCAGTGTTTCTTTAAAACAAATCCAGCTGAATTTCCTTAGGAGGCAGACCAGATTTTTAAAGAAGATCTGTTATTCCTTCTTAATAAGTACTTCCTAAATATCATATATTACGAAGGAACCAGTGCTTCGTCTTAAATTGGGTTCTATAGGAGGGTGAGTTCCTTCTGAAACTGGCCTTAGAATTGTAAGTGGATGGATCCAGAATCCCTTTACCTGATCCCGGGCCAGGTTACCCCTAGACAGCATCAGATGGTGCTTAGCTCACCAGCAAACAAGGGCATGTGAGAAAAACAAACAAAAAAAGAGACAGAAAGATATGAAGGTCAGAAATAATCTGACCTTTTATATGTCAAATTAAAACACCTAAGTAGTCATTATGGGGAAAAATCAGACCTTCGTGACTTTAGAACTTAGCATTCCCTTGATTTCAAATTATGTCTAGAGGTGTCACTTGAATCCTTTCATCCGTGAGCCTCTTTATCTGACCTGACCTGGCCCATCCCTTAGGTTTCCTTCCCAGATGTAGGAGAAAACCCGCTCTGAACCGCCCAGGCCTGGGTTTGCCTACTTCTCTTTGGGAAGTGAATTTGCACCAGGTGAAAGATTTTCACAAAATAGAGAAAGAAGTCAGTCGCTTGTCAACTTGCCAAACAGGCTCAGTAGCTAAAAATTCAACAGGGTCAGCTTCCCTTCTGTATGTGGAGATTGGCCTAAAGGCGTTTGCCCTTGAGTTCAGCCCCTTTTGGCTGCGCTGGACTCCTCTGAAACACTTAGGCTGTTCCTTTTGGAATGGGACAGAGACCTCCCAAGCCCTGGATGGTGTAGCTCTTCAGAAGAAAGTCTAGCTCATTTCTATTGGGGGCATGTTTGTATTTCAGAAATGGAAGGGTCCCCAAACCTGGAAATGAAAGATCAGTTATTAAGAGGAAGTGTAGATGGATTAAGTGTGTTTTCCTTACAATTTTTACTGATGATAGATTTCAAGAATTCAGTTCTCTCCAAGAAAAATAGAGACAGAAATTCTAGTATTTATCTTGGTGGATATATGTCTGTGCAAATGATGTGTGATATTTTATGAGAGGGTGTGAAAGTGTGTACAGGACTAAAGTGTGAATTTCTAATATGTATATGTACCGGATATATGCTCGATATCTACGTTTGTGTGTGTTTCTGAGTGTGAGTGCCATCCAAACAAGAGTGTGAGTTTATAAATGTTTGGATATTGAAAAGATTAACTACACGCAAGCAAAGCAGATGTTTTAATGAGTTCTTAAATATTTTAATAAGTGCCTTGATTTTCTTCAGATAAAGAAAGAACAGGGAAAAAGAAAGGGGTTACTCCTTTTTCCTTTGGCTAAGTGAGTTTTAACAGCCGAAAATGCAGACTATCTGCTATGAGATATATATAGTTTTTTTTTTTTTTAAGTGGGGAAATGATTACTCCTGGTGTGGGTGAGAAATGAAACCTTCCTATGAGGAAGTTTCCTGTCTTTATTGCTGATTATGTGTGCCTGGTCTAATGACTAAAAGCTTAAACTGGGGGTGGGGGGGCAGGGAACTGAGAGAGAGAAGTTCTTTCAAGAGTAGTTGGAGAGAAGCAGGGAAGGGATAAAGAAGGAGGGAAGGGGTTTGGATGACTTGATTAAAAAACAGGAGATCGGCTCAGATTCCATCTGATGAGTTCCAAGGCGAAAAATGTGGTTTGGGGTGAGTTGGTGGCAAGGCTGCAGTTTTCAGCAAAACAGCTGGCAGAGGAGCTGTACCCAGCAGAAAGTTTCCTCTCCCGTTAGCTTGGTCCGAGCAGCTGGTGATCTAAATCCCCACACCTCCACCTTTTCAGGGGGCCACCACTCTCAGCCCTATTTCGCGCCCATGAACCAGGACCAACGGGCCACAGTTTGACTTGCTGGAAGTCGTTGGGTGCCCAGCATGGCGGAGTGGTGTGGACACCTGGAAAGACTGCGGGACTAGCCGCAGAGGAACGGGCGGCACCCGGCTTAACTGCTGGCCTCGTCTCTGTCTGGGCGGGAAGGCTGGGCCCATTGTCCTCCTGGACTGGGGAGGGTGCGGGGTCATTAGTTAGAGGATGATGTGGTCTCTGCAAACCAGAGGAAATGGCCTGCTTTTGTTTTCCACCCAGTAGGAAATGGAACCTGAATCCATTAGATTCTGGGCAGCTCAATGGGGCACAGTTTGAGCTCTTAGAGGCGTGATGCCTAAAAGGCTACTTGTGTGGATTTGTGTGTCCCAACCACCACTGCGCAGGTGCCCATCTTTTATGCATTTAAAGCCTGTCAGGCTGGTAATCTAAAGCAGAGGTCTGGACGACAGTAATGCCAACAGACACGGGGAATAGGAGAGTGCACCTGTAGAGTTAAAAAATGCATGACCCTTTCCCTCAAAGAGTGAGCACAGGAGAAAGCCCCGTCCTGTAGGGTAGCTGCTGAGCCAGAATGCATAATTCACGGACCCCGTGCTGCTCCATGCAGATGGCGATATTAAATCGTGATTGATGCTAAGAGAGGCACACATCTTAGGAAGTTCTCCTAGAGGCTTCTGAATATTTCCAGGTCTCTCGTGCCTTCCCATCTTCTGTTCTACCGTGGTATTGAGCCAGACCCCTCCATTTCCCAGGAACCCCTCCTGGGGACGACAGAGCTTCACTCCCAAATACGAGATGCTTCAAATGTCATCACCCACCTCTGCTGCCTTTGAAGATCGCCCCCTTCCCTCCTGGCCCACATGAAGCTGTTTACCTCCAGCTGGGCACTGCCGAGGGCGAGGGGAGTAGCTACTCCCCTGCAGCCTCCTTTCCAAGGCTGGTCACCACTGGACAAAGCAGCAGCACACTCTGGTGGTGGTGACCAGGCAGGAGGGACGGCGGCAAAAAGCTTGGAGAAAACACAGGCGTCCACTCAGCACAAAGCACTTTTGTCACAACTCTGAGGTCAGAGCCAGTGGATTCTCTAATGCAGATTTTTCCACTCAGTGTATAATGAAATAATAAATCAAATTTGTGGTGTATTTGGAATTAAGTGTTTGGGGGGTTTTGCTTTTTCTTTCTTAAAAAAAAAAAAATAGCTGAAATCACCCTCCAGGGTCTGTTCTGGCCCAAAACTGAAAATGCTTCCTCCGCATCCCATGTAATTGTTACCAGGCTCACTTGTGGGTCAGCACCACAAAACCACTATTGTCAGTTCCCGGAGTCTTTACTTCTGGCTGCCTGGGCTGGGCTGGGGACACCAAATAACATGAAGGATTTACGAGATAAAGATAGAGATGCGAGGTCTGAACGAGGAGGAGAAGAAGATGGGCCAAGCAGCGGAGACAGGAGCAGGCAGGGAGGCACATTAAGTTTTCAGCTTTGTTGGTTTTTTAAAATCTCAGACCATGTAATTGGGAATATTTATGAGCATTTTCTGGAATATTTTCGTTTGGCGAGTGTGTGTGTGTGTGTGTGCGCGTGTGTGGTTGGGTGAGGAGGGGGGAGGATGAGCTGAAATAATCTCTTCCACTGAATGAGTAAGCAGGTTAGTCTTCTGGACTGCCATAAAAGGTCTGTAAAACTGTTTTAATCAGCCACTGGTAGAGAGAAACAAGGAAAGAAAAAAAAAACAGACTGTAACATATTTGAAGTTCTTTGCTTCGTGTGCCTTCTCTTCCAGACCAACCCTGTGGAGGTCGTTTGAATTCCAAAGATGCTGGCTATATCACCTCCCCGGGGTACCCCCAGGATTATCCATCCCACCAGAACTGTGAGTGGATTGTTTATGCCCCCGAACCCAACCAGAAGATTGTCCTCAACTTCAACCCTCACTTCGAAATCGAGAAGCACGACTGCAAGTAAGCACCATCTTGTGCCATGTACATCCACGAGACACACCCACCCACCCACCTGTGCCATGTACATCCACGAGACACCCCCCCCACCCGCTCCCCAGGCTTCTGCCATACCTGCCGCCTCGTGGCAGCTCCCCTGGCCCTAGGACCTGCTGAACAGTGGTGGATCCTGGCCCCAGAGGGAAACCTCAAGAGATTTATTTCTTTCAGTGGAAATAAAAGCCTAGTTGATCCCATAGTATGGAGGAAAGTGCCTTCCTGAGTGAAGAGTGTAAAGAATACACCCTAAATTCAAAGGCTGGCAGTGGAGGAGAATTCCACCTAGGGGCAGGGGGGGAGTACACAACGCCAGCTCTTGACTTTAAGATTGACTTTCCCCTTGGAGATCTCCCCATTTCCACTGCCTCTCCCACATGTAGGAACCTCAGCAGCTTCCTTAAATAAAACAGTAGCCAGATCCCCAAGTGGAGACTTCCTGTGTATCCAGCCGTGGAGGATCAGGCTGTTATTTTATGAAGCAGCAGCAGGTTTCCTTATAGAGAGAGGGCTAAGAATCTGAGTCTGTACTGGTAGGTCTGAGATTCGCATTGATTCTTGGTATCTGTGCTGTACAGGTTAGAGTCTCAAAGCAGGTGCTATGGATTTATTTAACAAACACTCTTCTCATTGCTTTGTAAATATCAATCCATTCAGTTCTCACAATGGCCCTGGGAAGTTGGTGCCATTATGACCTCCATTTTACAGATGAGAAAACCAAAGCCCAGAGAAGTTAGGTCACCCGAGGTGACTCAGCTGGGCTCACAACATTGGTCCTGCCATCTTGGAAATGTGTGGCTTAGGAGAGACCAAGCAGACATTTAGACATCTGTGAGTGCTTTAGAAATGCCATGTTGGGACTTCCCTGGTAGTCCAGTGGCTAAGACTCTGCGCTCCCAATGCAGGGAACCCGTGTTCCATCCCTGGTCAGGGAACTAGATCCCACGTGCCACAACTAAGAGTTTACGTGCCACAACGAAGACCCGACACAGCCAAATAAATAAATTAATAAATGTTTGTTTTAAGAAGAAAAAAGAAACACCATATTAACACCAAGGTCCCTATAACTTAAGGTGAGGGAGGAAGCAGCATTGCAATGTCAAGAGTGTGAATGCCCTCTGTACTGTCTAGTGGGCTCCATCTTAAAGTCTTTCCTCGCTGAAACCAAAGTGAGAGTTTTCTATGCAGGATAGAATGTGCCAGCGATCATGTCCTGCTCCAAACGAGTGCCTAGAACATGCCACTGCTCTGATGGGTGTTCAGTGGCCCCTTATGATTAATAAATAGTCTGAGCATTCCTTGTGACCAAAGCATTGTGAGGACTGAAAAATTAATAAAGGGATCAGCTAGCAGGAGAAGTACAAGGGAGCAGGCCTAGGTCTGGGCCCGTGCTACCTTGTGGAGGAGAACAAGGCTCCTCTTTAACCAGAGTTCGATCGGGAGGCACAGTGAGTCAATGTCCTTGTTATCCTCCTAGGACTCCTTTGCACCTTCATAATGGTGTTTTCCTAACAAGAGGTAGTCTTTGTTGAAAACCGAAGGGTTTCCTGGGTGGACGCCTCATGTGACAAAGTCATAAGACGGAGTTATAATCCACTCTTGACTCCATGGATGACATAGGGTAACTAATCAGTTCCTCTTTGTCTAAGTTAAATGCACAGCCTGTGTATATTTGCACAGCACCTCAAGGCTGCCAATTCCCTGCCAGTGAACTTTACCAAAAATTTCTGTTAGAAGAGCTTCTTTATAAGGTATAAGGCTTCTGGTGCCTCTGGCTGGGTTACAGGAGGTTGGCACAGACTGAAGCGTGATGTCCTGAGAGCTTGGGTCTGAGCTCAGAGAACTTTGACTAATCACCTTTCTCAACAGAGGGCCAAAATCTGTTATGCTTATGCCAGCAAATCTCCCAGGAAAACTGCTGAGAGGTCATCTCATGTATATTCATAGTGGCAGAGAGAGAAGGCATGGCTTTGGGAAGGGAAAACTCAGGAGCTGGTGAGCGTGACTTAAAACATGTTGGAAGCACAAAAGGCCAGGGAAACATGTTCCTGCCCAGTTTGGGGCTGTGGCGTAACCCTAGCCTTCAGGACTCAGCCCCAGGGATGGAGCGAGCACAAGGTCTCCGAAGCCACTGGGAACAGAGGAACCAAGACGTTGCCTCTGGCTGGAGTTGGAGGAGGGGAAGCAGGTAAGTTACAAGGTTATTCTGAAGCTTCTGGTGCTTACCGTCTGTACCAAGTAGCTTCCTGTTTTTCTCCCCACTCCCCCAATCCCATGCTTCCAGCTTGAACCGAAAAGTTCAGGGAGGTCAGTAAAAGATCTTTCTGGAGTCTCTTTGCCCCGGTGCCAGAGTGTCAGCAAGACGCTGTTGGGGTCACGCCTCTGCTACTTAACCTCATCGTTACTTCTCTTACCCTCCCCCATTTCTCCTCCACTCCCCATTTCTCTCTCATCCTCATTAATTTTTCTACTTAGAAAGACACATCCGGTTCTCTCCATCTCTCACCCTGCAAGGTATTTTTAACAGTCTTCACTGCCATCTGCATTCAGGGTAAATGGGTTCCTCCTCCCCCACTGCCTTGTGTCACTTTCTTGTGAAGGGGACAGTCCTGAAGGCTCTGTCCTTTTCCTCCTCTCTCCCGCTCTCATTTTCCTTCCAAGGGAGCTCCCGGGTTGGAAAGCACTTCCTATCAAAGGAAATTAGCATCCTTTCTCTTTTCATTTTGGTGCATGTTTCCAATTGGATTTGGCTCTCAAGGCCCACAGGGTAGACACCTACCAAGAGAAAACGGCCCAAAGGTCCTTCTGAGGAGAGCATGCAGCAGCAACACCCCTGCAAAAAGAAAAATGAGTAAGAATATCAGGGAAAAAAAAAACAAACCCAGCCCCGCTGTGCAAAAAGGGCAGTGGTCAGCATGCCTGCCCTTTTCTGTTCTCCCCTCTTCTTCCTTGGTGCGGGATTAACCGCAAAGATGGCCCCATGACCTGGGAATGGGCCCTGCCATGAGAGGATTAGCCTGGCCGGTGGCCCCTAAGCCTTTGGCTCCTCATCCCTTGAAATCCACATCCTAAAGGTGTAGCCCGTTGATGAATAAACCTCAGACAGACAGACCGTTTCCCCTAACCGTCGCTTGCTAATTTTGTTCCATTTAAGTCTGCCGTCTGCTTGGAAACTTTCACTCACCAGCCCCAGTTTTGCCTGAGTCAGTACAGTCCGAGGCCACCATCTGCAGTGAGCTCCCAACTCCTCCCTCTGGCCGTCTGCAGGAATCCAAGCCCCAGCACCCACAGGCTGCTCTGAGGCCTAGTCACCGACTGCAGGCAGAAACCAGAAACCCCTGTGGACAAAAAGGCAGGACTCAGGGCCATCTGAGCAAACAGGGAGAAGCCACTTCATTCCCCGCGGTGGGGAAGAGGATGGTGCTACTGCCTTTCACTTGAGTCATCAGCCAAGTGGCTGAAGCTTAGGGCTTTAGAAGCATATGCATGCAAACCTGAATATTCTTTTTTCCCTTTCTGAGATCTAAAATATATGTATTCTTGAAAACACCCACCTGCGTATGATACACAGCTTATTCAGGAGCCCTCGCACAAGCCTGGCATCCCACCCCATCCCGGAGGCCCAAATAAAACCAGAATCAAGAGTCTAGGTCCTTTTAAGAATTGGTTATTTCCAGATGGATATCTTGAAAAACATGCTTCAGAAAGTGCGAAAACCACTAGAAGACTTGAGGGAACATTTCTTAGGCTGGAAAACCCACACAGAAACCTATACTGATAATTTTATGTGTATGTTCAGGACAAGAAATCTCATTTCCCATGCCTCATTGAAATTTCCAGATTCTAAAACATACTCCTCTAAAGTTCCAAAAGTTCCTCTTTAGAAAGATTTCTTTTTTTTTTTTTTTTTTTTTTTTTGCGGTACACGGGCCTCTCACTGTTGTGGCCTCTCCCGTTGCGGAGCACAGGCTCCAGATGTGCAGGCCCAGTGGCCATGGCTCACGGGCCCAGCCACCCCGCGGCATGTGGGATCTTCCCGGACTGGGGCACGAACCCGTGTCCCCTGCATCGGCAGGCGGACTCTCAACCACTGCACCACCAGGGAAGCCCTAGAAAGATTTCTGATTAAGGACATTCTAAGTCATGTGCCATGCTTCCTTGTCTTCTTAAACAAAATTAATGCTGAGTCAACTTTTTCTCAGTGACTCAGGCTTCTAATTCTAGACTTGACTTTTTGTGACAGAGGCTGGGTAATGTCATGTTTGGGTCAGATAGATTCAGATATGAGTTTTTGTTGACCTTTTAAACTTCCCAGGCCTCAGTGTCCTCATCTGCAAAATTCTGACAATGGTAACTACTTTGCAAGATGTCAGTCTCTTGTTTATGTAGATACACAATAAATTCTCAACTGGCTTAGCATCTTTGTACACTGGGGGAATGTGTGACTTTTTTCTATCAATACTCTTGCTATCATCTTCTGTTATGAGTATACCCCTCTGACCTCTTTTTACCCTTTTATTGTGGGTATGGATTTTGCTTCAGGAGGTTTTGGTGTCCGTTGGGAAGTGTTTAGTCCTGGGGTCTAAGCTATTGTCCCAGGCCAGTGCGGTCCCAGGGCCAGCATGTCTGGTTTGCTTTAGTCAGCCACGCTCACAGCAGAGTGCGTACTAGGGTGGTCTCCCGGGGACAGAGCGTAAGAGCATCAGTGCATGGAGTCCTCGGCATTAGCTGAGCTGCTCACCATCTTTTCTTCTGAGACTATCCCCCCACCCCGCCCCACCCACATTCTGGATATCTGAGGTTTGGGGGGGATATTTGGCCTCTAGCTAAGTGTGCTGGATAAACAAAGTGCCCTTGTGTTTATTTACGGCCAGAGGAGCTCTCTAAATCTTAGAAGATACGTGTGCTTCTCCCAAAGTAGGGGATGCTATCTTAGGAAGAGGGCACTTTCCCAGGTTGATAAGTTGACTGCAGGAAACAGAGGGAACATACCAGACCTCAGTAACCTGGCCCTTCCCCAGCCGGCCAGCGAAGATTCCCTGTGCTCTAGAAACATCCTCCACATACAGCCACATACGACCTTACATCTGCAGGAGACCCTGTGCGGGCCAGGGGTCAGACTCTCCTCCCCCTCCCCGCCAGTTCCCCACGGCACGATCCCCTCCATCCCCCCTTGGAGTCTTTGATTCCTCCAGCTCTCTTTTAGGGCCCCCTACTCGTCACTCCCCAAGCGTTGCATATTGCCTTGATTTGCTTGCTGTTTGTTCGTGCGTGGTCATCCTGTGTTCTGAGCACGTAAGTTCTCTAAAGGCATGGACCACATGTGTCTCATCTCTACCCTCTAAGGTGCCTAGTCCTAGAGGGGGCTGAGCAGGGGCATGCAGATGATTGTGTCAGGGAGATTTTTACATCTGAGTTGCCAGGATGTAAGTCAGCATGGCATGAACCCACACTGGAAGGTCAACAGAGGTGTCTTCCCTAGCCGTCCATCTTGTGATGTGACATAATGACAGCAGGAAGGTAAGACACGGGATCACAGAAGTTACGAAGCTCTCTGTGACTTGGTCTTTCATCAGCAAAGTGGCACTAGACCTTTCATGCGTTCCTAGTTATTAAACATCTACTATGTGCCAAGCATGATGATAGCCTTGGGAATTCAGTGATGAGTAAGTAAACTGTACCCTTTGACCCTATGAAATTTAGAGTTTGGAAGGAGGAAGCAAGTAAAAAAAATATGTGGTTACTGATGATAAAGTTGCCACATATGGAGCATCACCTATGAGCCTGACACTGCCAAGTGCTTTACATACATCATCACATTTGATCCTTGCAACAAACCGTGAAATGGGAAATCGTTGTTACTCTTCCCATTTTACAGATGAAGAATCTTGGGCTCAAAGAAGGTAAGCAACTGGCCCAAGTTTGCACTCTTGAAAGTGGCAGAGAATGGGACAAAGTGAGAGAGTGGCGTGGACATGTATACACTACCAAATGTAAAATAGATAGCTACTGGGAAACAGCCACATAGCACAGGGAGATCAGCTCAGTGCTTTGTGACCACCTAGAGGGGTGGGATGGGGAGGATGGGAGGGAGACGCAAGAGGGAGGGGATATGGGGATATATGTATATGTATAGCTGATTCACTTTGTTATAAAGCAGAAACGAACACACTAATTGTAAAGCAATTATACTCCAATAAAGATGTTTAAAAAAAAAGTGCAGAGAAGGGATTTGAAACCAGAACACACTACTTTGCAACCTGAACTCTTTACTCTCATGCTCTATTGCTTCCGCCAACACCATGCATTCTGACCGGGGACGAGATATGAGCCCTGGGATCCACCGTTGGCTGAGGAGATCAGGGAAGGCTCCCTGGAGGAGGCGATGCCTGCACTGATCCTGAAGAAGTTAGCCAGGCAAAGGGGATGGGGGTAGGGCTGGTGGCCCAGGCAGAGAGCATCATGTCAAAGGCAAGAAGCGGAGAATTTGATGTCTTCAGGAACCACAGTAATGTAGGGCCATCCTGGTGGCTTGTTGATACAAACCCCCTTCTCGGTGAAGAGATGACTGGGCAATGCTATTTAATTTTATTGCCTGGCCAGACAACTTCCAGCATCTCAGAGAGGGGCTGTGGTCAGAAAGCAGGAAAGAGTGAGATGATGGGGACTCTGCTGTCCCACTCTCCCTGGTCAGAGAGTTTCTACAGTTTCATACCCTATATCCAGGGACACCCCACACACACACACAATTTAATGCCTGAAAGTGGGGTATGGCCTGGGAAAGTCCGGGTAACACTCTGCATTAAACTACGCTCATCAGTTTACTCCTACACAAGACTCCCTGTGAACACACATCTCTTTCCTACGAATAGAGGGCAGGAGGGCACAATGCCCAATCAGACGTGTGGCTTTGGCTGGTCTCTGGAACTCAGAGCAGAGTGAGAGTTCTCTGTGGTTCAAGAGGGTGTCTTGCACTCAGGAGAGATCCTCAGGTTGATTACCCATGACATTGTTACAGATTTACTGCCTGCTCAGCCACAGAAATATTCTGATTCCCCCAAGGAACCAATGAGCAGCAATACTTTTCTGTATCACAGCAACCCCGCTAATGACAGAAACAGATCCCCTCCAGGTACACGGTGCAATAAACGGTAACAGTCCTGCTGCCTTGAGCTCAGCTGGCAGCCAACCCCACACTCACCAGCCTTGACCAAGGACTCCACCCAGCAGCTTAGCTCGCTGGAGAAGTGGGGGAAAACACCGCAGATTGTTCTTCTCCGCCTACCAAGGTTAAAGAGCAGTTGGGACCAACGGTTATTTTTGGCAGTTTGTTTTTAAATATGCGATGTTGCAATCGCAACTCTCCAAATGCAAGCTTCACTGTGGATGTCCTTCCTAACAATGCATTTTTACCTTCTCATTGAGAAAATGACTTGAGATTTTCTAGTACACAATCCCACTTGTTCTGGCTCTCAAGCCTGGCACCTTCTCTGAACCCAGAGGTCCCAGAGGCCCAGCATCTCACCCCATATAGCTCCATGTAATTCTCCCATCTAATTACACTGGGTGAGAGTCTGTCTTAAGAAACTCAGTGGGAGCTCTGGGTGTGGAGGGGATAAACAGGAGAAGGAAATAGATGAAGTAGAGAAATTAGATTTTTCTAAAAAGGGATTTGTGTGTTTTCCGGTAGTCATGAGTCCTTTAGAAAAAAAAAATGTATTCTCTTTGTTTTGTCCTTTTTAGTGGCAGGGCAGTTGAAACCTTTGGATCAGGAGAAACTCAACAGAATATTTAATTCCATTCTTCTACCTTTGCCTGGATAAATCATCCCAGAAAAAAAAAAAAATTAGCTGCCCTTGTCTTTCCTTCTAGAAAAGAGCTTCCATCATCGTCCTTCATTATGAGACCTGTGCCTCACAACTCATCTCACTTGATTGCAGAGTAGATGGTTGTATTTAATTTACATAATCAAAATTTTTTTTCCTAGAAGGAAAATCCGTGAAAAATGTTAGCTGGCTCAAAATAAAACTTGAAAAAGAAGAAGAAAGAAGAAGTGTGAGTTGGGCTTAGGTTTCGGAGGGCAGCAAACAACTCCACATGATAAAGGAAAATTCACATGATTTTTTATGCTTTTTCCCGGCTCTGTAGCCACGCATCTTGGTGGTCTCTATACATTTTTCAGCTCTGCCCCATTAGGGGCTCCATCGTATGTTTGTAGGTGGTATGGAGGGATTGTCAGTTGGACAATAATAGCAAATATTTATTAAGCTACTGACAGGTGTCGGGTGCTACTACACCAAGAACTTTCCGTGTGTTACCCTCATAACAATGCTTTGGGGCTGGTACTGCTGTTATTCCCATTTAACAGATGGGGACACTGAGGCCCAGAGAAATCACACAGATAGTAATGGTAGGGCTGGGATTTGAAGCCTGTTGCCCAAAGCTGACTTCGTATACCTGTGTCCTTGTGCCTAGAGCTGTCATCTGCTGTCCCAAGGCTTAGGTATTTGGGGCCTCTCTGATTTCCTTAGATATACTTGACAAGTCTTTTCTTTTCTTTTTCTCTTTCATCCTTTTCTTTACCTCTTCCTGCCACGTGGTCACCTCCGGATGCCGACAGGGCAGTCAAGGAGGGAGAGAGCTTTCTGTGTCTTTAAATGCAAGCTGGAGGCCTGCCTCTCAGTCAGTTGTTTCTTTCTGCCTCCCTGTCATCCACCTCCGCCCCTGTCCCGCACAGCCCCCCTTGCCACCCTCTTCAAATCCCCTGTCATTCCCCCATCACCTCACTCTCCGTCTGGAATCCGAAGATGTGAGGGCTAGTAATAGAGTGTCAGCGGAAGTAATTGATTCCTCACACAGAGAGAATTCTCCTGCCTTTAGTATCAGCGGAGCTGCACCAGAGTCGTGGAGGGTGAGTGAGGCCTGTAAACAGCCCATGGCTGAGCTGTCAGGGTGAAGCCAGACACACCGGGGAGTGAGCAAGAGGGAAAACGGTGGAACAAATCATTGTTTTGTTGGAAAGGAAAGGAGTAAATCGTATTTCAGCCCAGGAACTGGCAGTTTGAAAGAGATGGTTGAGACCTAGGAGCAGAGGGAATCCGTGCCGCGGGTTTTAACGGGAGGGTTTTTCTTGGTCTCAAGGTAGGAGGTTTCGTGTCCCCCCCCACCCCCCCCCCGCTTACCCCCTCCGCCGTTATCATCATTATTATCATTAAAATAATTACCGTAACAATTACAGTTGATGAGACCTCGGGTTTATAGAGCACCTTTCATCTAAATGTTCAAAGTGATTTAACCCTGTGTCATCCCTTTGAGAGCAGTAGGAGGGTAAGGACGTATCATTATTTTTTTGGTCTTATCTGCTGGGAAACTGAGGTCCAAGCAGATACAGGATTTAGTCCCAGCCTCCGGGCAGGCTGCTGGGTTAAATGTCGGGGTACTGACTCCTCTTCTGGGGTGGGGGGGTCGGCCTCTACTGCCCGCAAGGGCTCTTCTCCTTGTGCGGCCCCCAGAGCTCTTCCCTGGCACTGTGAGGACCCTGCCGGCCACCGCAAGGAAGTGGCCTTCGCGCCAGCCAGCAGCTCTGCACGCAGAGCAAACAGCGTGCTCTGGCTGTGGGATAAATAAAAGTCCTTTAAGGTCTGACTCACACCGTTCCCATCCCGTGAGTAGACTTCCTGCAATCTGGTTCCCTTTCTTGCCGGAGCTGGTGTCCTTTCTAGGCATCTTTCTTTCTGGTCTGACTGAGCCTTCAGCCAAGAGCATCCAACATTCTGAACCTTCACAGCTTCTACTCCGCCCCTCCAAACGGCAGCTGGTTCTTCCAGAACAGAGGGGCGTTTCCATGATGGGGAGAGGCGAGTGCTTTCATGTGTCCTGCGTGGACAGGCCTGCTTTTGCTCTGACAGCCCCGGGGCCTTCAGAACACAGCCATTGGTGAAAGCTTACCAGGCGGCCGTTGGAGAGGTGCAAGCAGTCCCAGCTGACTGGCCCGCGAGCACTGGCCTCAGAGTCTCCACCCTGGCATGGCAGCAGCCCCTCCTGCTTGGACGTTAGTGCAGGCCCATCATTTCCACACCACCGTGCTTTTTGCATTTGCACAGTACTGACAAGTTTGCCCCTGGAGCGGGGGAGAACCTCTGAGCTCTGTAACCTGAAGCTCAGGGTGAATGAAATGCAAGGACAGGGCCCGTCACACCTGCCACCTACTCCCCAGGCCGTCCCCTGCTTGGGTTTCCGCATGGCACGTTTTTCAGACAAGCTTTGTACTTTCCGACTTTTGTTATGGAGGCTGGATGCCAGCAAAGGGGGATAGAAAAATGACTGGGAGCCTTGATCCCAGGAAAACACATAAAGGACTTTTTCAATGCTGTGATTGATTCCCTAGTGCCCAGCACACCTCGTTCCCAGCAGGCTCCCATTTTTCAGACAGATGGAGAGGTTATGATTCACTCTCACAATTAGACCCTCTGGGAGCCAGGGTTGGGGAGCACCCGTCCCAGAGGGAACCGTTCACCTGGCCAAGTTCAGGCACGCTGCCAGCACCCCAGGCCGAGGAAGGATGTACCCTGATTTCCCCTCAGTGGCTTCCAGTCACCTTCTGTCCTTACCCGTCAGCCCTGAGAGGCACAGAGGCGTGGTCCCTGGAGCCATTTATGAGACGAGGCAAACTGAGGCATGTCCGATTGACCCAGGCCAGCTTAGAACAATTCAGCAAGTCTCTGGCCCTGCTGCATTTCACCTTCCCATCTGAGCAGCAGCCTAGTGGTGAATGGACACACATTGTGGGCTACTCTTATCTGCTTTCTACCCTGATATTGTTACAAAGTGCTAGCATGGGGTCCTTTGAGCTGACTGCAGAGGGTGAGGATTTTATAGATGCATAGAGCAGACAGAAAGACTCAACAGTCCTGCTGAAAACAGCCTGCCCAAAAGCCTTGAACTTCACATTAGCACCGGTTGCTTGGAAAGTCCTTCCTTGCATAAGCAAATACGTTCCATCCAAGCCTGTCTGCAGGAACAGAGGAGATCTGTGGCCACAGGACCTGAGGAATGTGCTTGCTGGGGAGCCGGTCAGTGGAGGGAGTGGTGTGTGGCCAGAGGGTCAGGGAGAAGTGACGCAGGCCTTGTTGTGTGCCCTTGATTCTCTGAAAGTTCATCTACAGTGAGGCTTATCAGACACGGTGTCTGGAGCGGCCTCCTTCCTCACGTTGCGAGGTGTTCTTGGCAGCCTGCTCCACCAGGAACAATGAGACCGGCGGGCCCTCTCCATCATCCCAGGGATTCTGCGGAAAAACGACCAGCAATTATAAATAGATGCTGTTTGTAGTTTCCATTTTCTTGCCTTCAAGGTTTTTTGGAATAACTCCTTCAGTTTGTTTTGGGTTGTTCTCTTTGCATACTTCCTTTGCTGGGCGGTCAGATTTCCTCCCTTCTAAAGAGCCCTGGTGACCCTGGCTGTGAGGGGATTGCTAATAAGCTCAAAATATCAGAGATTCAGGATGGGAAGAAATAAAGGAAGAAAATGAAAGTGCCAACAGCCGCTATTAATACACAAACCGATGCGGTGTGTGAGTCCTTGGAGTTAGCAAATAATGGTAATAAGTTAGGTAAGACATAATAATGATATGGAGTTAGACAACAGCAACAAATAATGAGAGCAGCAGCAGCAATAACAACTAACGTTTATTTATTGAGCATTTACTACGTGCCTAGCCCTGTGCTGAGCTGTTGACGTGCATTAACTCACCAAATCTAGGGAGGTTGAGTGCCTAGCTCTTCAAGACCCAGCAAGTGGGAGTGGAGGTGGTTTTGAACCCAGCCTGGCTGGCTGGTTCCATAGCCTGGGTTCAGAAACATGAGACTGAAACGAATTCTCAAAAACTCAAGTGATGAAGCATTGTTGATGGGGTTGTACAGGAGGTGGATTTTTCGAAACCACCCTCTGTAGCACTGAGGTTGGGGAACATTGAGACTGTCTCTAAATTTATTACTTTTCATTTCCTCTTCACCTGTTCAGTTTCCAAAGCATCGTGTGTATGTAACTCTTCTCTCCCCCAAGTCTGCCATCCTATTTTGTAGAACCCAGGTAATAATCAAAATAGCCAGTGCCTCACAGGCACTTCCTAAGGCATCCAGTGCTATGCTGGGCCTGTATATACCTTCACGAACCTTTCAACAATCCCACAAGGTGGGGCGTATTATTATTTCCATTTTATAGATGAAGAAACTGAGGCTCAGAGAAGATAAATGCCTTGCCTGAAATCATACCACTGGCATGCGCCAGGAACCAGCTGGGTCTGTCCACAAAACCCATGCACTGCATTTCCCAGAGTACGCACACCCCTGTAGACAGATATGTTTCTGTGCAATTAAAAAAAATTTTTTTTGGCCCCAGACCCCTTCCCTAGGAAAATGTGCATACACACAAACACACAAAATTTCTGCGTAGGATTGTAGGGGTTCTCCAACCTACTGAGGCTCATCTGTGGACCCTACTGGAAATCCATGGGCTGAAAAATATGTGCTCTAGATGATACAATAAGAGTGTATAAATACACAGGATACTGTTTTCTCACCCAGTGGACCATATGTTCACATATGGGTATATATGTACTTATAAAAATACTTCAGTTACAAAAATTAATATGTTATCCCATCTGAACACTTACAAGCTAGATTTCTACTGGATGAGTCTTGAAACCGTGAATTCCAAATCTATTCACTGCATCTATGGGTGATTTGTCTATTAAATTTGGCAAGTCCTACAGGCTTTGTTTAAACAAAACAGCTAGATAAAAAGAGTGAGATTCTGTTAAGTCTCTGACTGAGACGGAGAGGTGTCTTTGCACCTGGCACCTTATGATGTTACGGTGTTCTGGCAATCTGGCCTTCCCACTGCACTCCAATCTTCATGCAACAATGAGGCCAGAGGCCAGAGGCGAGGTCAGCGTGCTCTGGAGTGAAACCGCCTGGGCAAAGCCTGCCTCTGGCCTTTCCTTGTCGTGTGACTTTGGGCAGGTCACTTCATCTCCCTGAGCTTCAGCCTCTACATCTGCAAATGGATGGTAATCATATCAGGGCCTGGTGTGTATTAAGTGAGGGTTGAATGAAATAGTGTCTACGTGGAGCAAGGATCTAGCGCACTGTGAATGCTCAGTAAATGGGAGTTCTTCTCATTGATATACCAGCTTCTTATAAAAGTGGTACCAGTGAAAGGGAGAAATTCAAGGAAATAAAATTGGCTTCTTAAAAAAACCCGACCTGACAGCTCGCTGATTTCTCCACAAAAGCTGGATGTCCCTACTAAGCTGGAGACCAGGCAACCTGGCTTTGGGCCTGAATTGACCAGAAACTTCAGCATCATGCAGACCTACCTCACAGCCTCTTAAGATCTCAGGCAGCTTCTTCTTTGAGAAAGTTGTGCATGACAGTGTTGTTTTTTCCTCCTGTTGTCCCTGCAGGGTTTTTTTTTTGCGGTACGCAGGCCTCTCACTGTCGTGGCCTCTCCCGTTGCGGAGCACAGGCTCCGGACGCACAGGCTCAGCGGCCATGGCTCATGGGCCCAGCCACTCCGCGGCATGTGGGATCTTCCCGGACTGGGGCACGAACCCGTGTCCCCTGCATCAGCAGGCGGACTCTCAACCACTGCGCCACCAGGGAAGCCCCTCCCCCTGCAGGTTTTAATGTAAGGATTAATAAGACAGTGTTTGTAGATGTCTTTGAGCTTCCTGTAAGAAAGGCACTCCAGGAGGTGGTAAATTCTCTGGCCTGGATAATCTACTCATGAAATATGGAACTTTGAAAGTGTGAGAAAAACCTCAAATCACTTTGACAGCATTTTAATTATGGTTGATTTGTTTGCCGCTAATAGAGAAAATGCTGTCAGCATGATTTGAGATATTTCTTCCACTCAAAATGTTGTATTTCATGTTTTCAAGTCCCAAGGCAACATTTTGGTTTCCAGATACAACCAGAATAGTTCAGTGAGTGTGTTGGTGCACAAATGCAGAGTGTAAAACAGACCGAACTCCTCAGAAAGCAGAGTTCGTTCTTCTTAACATGTAAGGTCCACCTCAGGTCCCTCAATCATTTATTCACTCAACAGAAAGTTAGTGAGCTCTCCTGTGTGCTGGGCACCATGCAAGTATTATAAATTCATCCGTGAAAAGGTGAGGTTCTTACCCTCATGGTGCTTATCGTCTAGTGGAGGACACAGATTCTAAACAAATAAAGTATATTGACAAAACCTTACAGATTATGGTAACAGTCAGAAAGGCAATGAGAGGGTGGTGAGGTAGAAAATAAGGGCATGCCAGCTGAAATGGGGTAACTAGGGCAGGCTTCTCAGAGGAGGTGACATTCGCACTCAGAAGAATGAGAAGGTACCAGACAGAGCAAAAGCTAACAAAGAGTATGGCAGGCAGAGGGAAGAGAAAGTGCAAAGCCCAGGGGCTGGAAAAACCTTGCCATGTCCAAGACGTGATGGCTTAAACATTCATGATGCAAGTAGCATGAGAGGAGGCATTGCCTGGTTGGCAAAGTTTATGGCTTCAGGACTTGGGTGCAGAGGTGCTTAGATGTGTAGACAAATCCCATAGAATGGGCACAGCATTCTTCCTTGGAGCAGCTAAGTACTCTGCCTATGATATAGAAATCCCCTCACAAGCCGTTCTATGTGACATCCATAAAGGTAGACTCTGGATGGGGCTAGATATTATCCAGCCCTGGGAGAAGGGGCCTCCACGTGGTAAATCTTCCAGCACAGCCTCGGTTGGCTGACCCAGCCTTTGGTCGCCTGCTGGGCAGCGTCAAGTGTGGATAGAGTTATGGAAAGTAGAAAGCTTCTTTTCATGTCTGCCTAGTGATGAGAAGAAGAGATGAGACTGTTGCTTTTTCATATCTCTCCTGTGGACTCTTATAATTAATTCCACCATCAAGATTCCCATGCCCAAAATGTGGATTTGGGGAGAGAAATTAAGACTTTGAAGTCAAGAAAGAAAGTACAGAAAGCATTCATTAGACAAATGCTCAACATACAGATGTCGGAATCTGTGAAGAGAAAAGTAAAAAGGTACTCGGGGAACCATTTTAGAGAGAAAAAAGGAACTGGAGTAGAGATGGCTACTTCGGCTTAGGAAAGTAAATAAATAAGAAAAGGTAGTGTTAAAGCTTTGAAAGGAATTTTTTCATCTGAGGGAGATTAGGAATAATGAAATGCAAACACAATAGTTAATATGTCTGTTAGCTGGTTTCTGTTTCCTTCCAGAAAATGAATAAGAGGAATGGCTTTTCAGGTTATCCTACTTGACTATCGGAGTGAGCTCTGAGTTTGCAGCCCAGATTCCTTTACCAAACAAATGCTGGTTATTAGATGCTAGATGCAAAGTCAGATCTATTCCAAGGCCACAAATTTCCTAAGTCTCCGCTAGGTCTTCACAAATGAACCTGACAACACTGAAATTTCTAAGGAGATTTACTCCAGCTGTAGCAAATCCCTGATAAGAAAAAATGTCCCCAAATGAATCAGTCACACAGGAGGTAAATGAAACATTCTGTGTGGAGTCAGCATGTCATTTGGAATATGCCCTTCATACAAAAACCCCAGCCAGAAGACCTGGTGGTTAGCTGGGGCTTGTCTACAGGGCAGAACCCCAACACTGAAGGGAAGGGGGGTGTTAGCTGCCAAACTGTGACTGGGTTGCTTTCCCCTCAAGCAAACTGAATAGGAAAATCCAGTTTTTCTAAGAAGTTCAAGTAAGGACTGATGATTTACTTCACAAAAGGACTCACCAGAGGGGTCCTTTAAATAACAAGCTCAGAGAGAAACTGTATGATATGATTGATTTATATGAACCTCTTTCAAAAATGTCTCTCTTCACTATATGTGTACGTAGATATGTAAGGATGTATTTGCAGCTGGCCGCATTACCCAAAAGGATTTGGGTGGTATATCCATTGAGTAAATTGAGGCAAGTTTATAGCTATGACATGTGCTGGGTAGCCTTGCTTCATCACTGATTCTGTTAATCCCCTAAATTACTCCACGGGTATTTAGGCAACCAGGTAAAACCCTCCGCTTCTGATGAACAAGCCAGTGGGATGTCAGGGCCTTTTTCTGTCCTTCCTATAGAAATTGGCAACACAAACATTGGAGCTATCTGGGAGTCTTTAAAAAAATTTTTTTAAGTATTCACTGAGTGTGGGCCATGTCCCTGGTATTATTCTAGGTGCTCCAACAAGCTATGTCTTATTTAGTCCTTACGGTGATTCTGTGAGATGGTTGATGATTGTCATGATGACGATGGTGTTTTTTATCTGCAAGATTTTGAGAGCTGGATTATTTTTCTCGGCTCTTCTACTTTGGAAAAAATTCTTTATGGAAGTATCGTTATTTTATATATTTTAAAGAAATGCAGGCTCGCTGTAAACAGTTCAGATAATAGAAGAAAGTAAAAATTACAAATTATCCCACCATCCATATATCTCACCACTGTTAATATTTTAGTCTATATTCTTTTTTTTTTTAATTTCTTTCTTTCTTTTTGGCTGCGTTGGGTCTTCGTTGCTGTGCGCGGGCTTTCTCTAGTTGCGGCGAGCGGGGGCTACTCTTCCTTGCGGTGTGCGGGCTTCTCATTGTGGTGGCTTCTCTTGTTGCGGAGCACGGGCTCTAGGCACGCGGGCTCAGTAGTTGTGGCTCACGGGCTTAGTTGCTCCATCGCATGTGGGATCTTCCCGGACCAGGGCTCGAACCCGTGTCCCCTGCATTGACAGGTGGATTCCTAACCACTGCGCCACCAGGGAAGTCCCTATTTTAGTCTATATTCTTTCAGACTTTTTCTGTATGTATATGCAAGTAAATATATATACCTATATATATATTAAAGCATACTATTTTTTAAAATCTACTTTTTTTCAATGTAACAATATATCGTGGACATTTTTCCTTAAAAGCAAAAAAACAAAAAACAAAAAACAAACAAAAAAAAACCACTAGACCTATAGCACTTTTACTATAGCAGTGGAGTATTCCATTTTATAAATATCCAAAATTCATTTACCCACCACTGCTGTTGGACATTTAGACACAATGCTGTTTATAAACAAAGCATCTTTTCACTTTTCACATGCTTTTTAAAATAAATACACACAAAGATGCATATACATCTTTGCACAATTGTCTGATTATTTTCCTAGGAAAAAATCCTAGCAGCAGGATTGCTAGGATTAAAGGATGTGTACATATTAACTCTTCTCACATTTTTGCCGAAATGCCCTCCAAAATGTTTGAACAGATGTACATTCCCTCTTATACTGCATCTCTACTCACTTGCTCCGTCTCTTAGGGAAAGTCACTTCTGCACTATGGCTCAGCTGCTTCTGCTCTGAAATGGGTGTGAAAATACAACAAATCCCTGTGAACACTCATGAAGCACGTGCTGGGACACTTTATACAGATGATGTGGGTCATTTAACTTTCAGAAAAAACCCTAGGAGAAAAATTCTAGTAGCCCTATTTTGCTCTTATTTTCCCCATTTCTGAGGCTCAGAAAGGTTGAGTAACTTGCCTGAGGGGACCCAGCTAATAAGTCTGAGCTGGGATCCAAACCCTGTTCTGTCTAATTCAGGGGTGGGGGTGGGCTAGGGGGACACTGACTCCTCCAGGCAAGCTGGGTAATGTCTGCTCCATGGATATAGGTGCTTCTCCACCGTTGTGCACCCTGGTAAAGAAGGCATCACCATTACTCAGCTGAGAGTGACTGTCCAACAGTGCTTACCTCATTGTGGAAATACAAAGGAGGGGTTTTCCAGAAGTTTGGGGGGAATTTCCTTTGAGAACAAACTAAGTGTCTTTTCACTGCTGTTGTGGAAGTGAGGAAGCACATTTTCAAAGTCAGCACCATCTCCCACACTGAAATCACAAGACCTAAACAGATTCCCCCCCCTCCCCCCACCCTGCCTTTCCCAATCTGTGTCTATCTCTTCAGAGCTCCTGGGGGAAAACCCTGCCATCTCCTCTTCTCTAGACTCTAACCAGCTTCTGTGATTCTTTGGACTGTAGGATTCCAGCCCTCTGGGGTTTAAGAATGAACTAACCCTGGTCCACTCCGTATACTCCCTTCGAAGGCCTGTTTATTTGGAAGTGGCTGAGCCATCTGAAATATGGCTCCCAGGGGCGGTGGTGAGGCCTCAGGCCACTCCAGCTCAAACAAGTCACTTCTGCAGGCCACCTGTGGCATATCCCAGGGAGGGTAGCCTTCCCAGTCCCTCTCTTTACCCCAAAAGAAGAGATTTCGGACATGTTGTTTTAACAGGTTGATGTAAAATAAATAAACAGGGAGAGAGAGGGAGATGGATGGTTTTCAGTAAATAATGGTACAGAGGCCAGCAGTTTGAGGGAGCTGGTGGGGAAGAAATGTTCCACATCAACAGCTGTGACAGGAGCATTCCCTGGGAGCCCAGACAAGGAGCACAGACGCGGGACAGTGAGGATTGCCAGACCACACACCAAAGCTGAAAATGTGCATCCGTACAGATAAAATGGCGCAGTAGGTGTGCCATCCCATGAACCTAGCCAAGGATGTCTTTGAGGTGTCTTTTGGTTCTGTTTGACATGAACTCAGGCCTCAGGGTGGGGAAGGCAGCCCACTCTGCCTCTTGCTGAGACTAATAGTTATATGCTCAGAGATGCTGGGTGCCCATGACTCACCCCCTGCTTTTGGAGAAAGGTGTTGTTTTTTTTTTTAAATTTTATTTATTTATTTATTTTTGGCTGCATTGGGGTCTTTGTTGCTGTGCGCAGGCTTTCTCTACTTGCCGCGAGCGGGGGGCTACTCTTTGTTGCGGTGCGCAGGCTTCTCATTGCGGTGGCTTCTCTTGTTGCGGAGCACGGGCTCTAGGTGCGAGGGCTTCAGTAGTTGTGGCACATGGGCTCAGTAGTTGTGGCTCACAGGCCCTAGAGCGCAGGCTCAGTAGTTGTGGCGCATGGGCTTAGTTGTTCCGCGGCACGTGGGATCTTCCCGGACCAGGGCTCGAACCTGTGTCCTCTGCATTGGCAGGCGGATTCATAACCACTGTGCCACCAGGGAAGTCCCTGGAGAAAGGTTTTTATTGCCTTATCTAATGTGGTGCTGACCCCTTTTAAAAACGTGCTATTAACTAGATAGACACTGCTGTTGTGAACTTCACGGAGTCATCTCAGGGAGGCAAGTGGCCCACGGTTGGGGAGTCTTTGTCACTAAACGTTAAAGAGAAGAGCAAATGACCCAGGAGAGAACTGAACTTGGGGAAGAGGCAGGAACATAAACAAATCTCTCTGAAACAGCCCCCACGTGCCTGACTCGGTGCCTAGCACCTTCCTTACCTTTTTTCATTCCATCTCCATCCCAATCCCCTAAAGTGGATATTTGTATCCTCATCTTACAGATGAAGAAATTGATGCTCAGAAGGGTTAAGTAACATGCAGAGACACAGAGCTAAGAAGAAAAGACTACGATTCAGAGAGATCATAATGGAAATAAAAATGGTGCTACCGCACGTAGAAAAAAATATTTGAGACATTTGATAGAATGATGCTACTGCTCTTATGTGAGCAAGAGATAAGGCCTTGAAGTCTAGCCATCCACTGAGGTGCTCATTCTGTGTGGCTTTCAGAAAGCAATGCAACTTCCTATATCTATGTTTGCCAGTCTCTACAAGCAAACATAAGTGCCCTTTGATGAATACGAAACACCTGACTGTCTAGAAGTGGATGGAGGCACCTGAGCTGGAGGGAGAAAATAGTCCTTTTCATCTCCTAAAAGTGGTCTTTTCTCATATGTGCCCCTTTGTGCCATCCGTACCTAGGTATGACTTCATTGAGATTCGGGACGGGGACAGCGAATCCGCAGACCTCCTGGGAAAGCACTGTGGGAACATCGCCCCACCCACCATTATCTCCTCGGGCTCGGTCCTCTACATCAAGTTCACCTCCGACTACGCCCGGCAGGGGGCAGGTTTCTCCCTCCGCTATGAGATCTTCAAGACAGGTCAGTGCGGTCATGGGTGGAGAGAAGATGGGACTCCGCCCTCTGTGTCTGGCCATGGGGCGCTGTGTGCGGGAACTACGTAATAGTTATGTGCTCATAGATGGAGCCCAGGGGGTTGACACAGGTGGTGAGGGTTCTAATTTTATCCAGCCTAAGCAAGTTGATGGAGGGAAGAGAGGTTCAAGGTGAACCTGGAAACAGCCTGAGATGAAAAGCCAGTTTAAGTTACCCGCCAATTTAAGAGGGAGAGCTGCCCGGTTAGTGCTTGGGGGCAGCATGTTGGGCAGATAAACATTGTTTGTGGCAACAAAAGAATAGGAGAACCCGTTACGTAGAAAAACACTTTTGGAAAGAATTTGATTTTTGTGTTTTTTTTTAAAAAATCACAATAATCTTCATGGTAAAAACAAAACTTGGTTAAACGTCCTCCTAATTACTTCATGATTTAACACAGCCTTTCTCTGGAATCACATGGGATGGAAGGACATCATCTTTTCAGTGTTAGGAGTCTCTAAAAATCTTACTATGATCCACCACCACCACTACCACCAGCAAAGTCACACAGTTGCTTTTACACCCAAATATGGCTCCTAGGAATTTCCCTTGCTGTTCCACTGCATCACGTCTACCCATTGAACCCACAGCTCCTAAATGCCGGTGAAGCCAACACCCTGAAAAAGATAGCAGAAAGAGAGGAGAAGCACATTGCCCTTCTTTTAAGTTGACTACTTGCTTTCCATGAGGTCCCCCTTAGATTACTTTAGATCCTGAGAATATGGGCCAATGCTTAATATCCATAACTGGGTAGAGATGACTTTGATTCACAAGTCGCTGGTTCAGCATCTCCACGCAAGCACTCCGAGCAGCGTGCCCTTTCCCCCCATGTGTGAGCTCATTATCTTGAGGCTAAGTGAAGTTTATCCTCCAGTTCTCCCCTCACCCCTGCCCATCCCCCCCCCACCTCAGGGGCTCCCACCCCGTCTACGACTGTGTTTCCCTCTCCAGCAGCCCAAGTTTTACAACTCATGGACAGAGTCTGCTGAAAGGGGAGGCTGTCAGCCTTGTCATCGAGGGGCCCAAGTCAGGCGCCTGTTGAGTTCAGTGTGAGGGGAACTATTCATATATATTTTCCTTTTCGCCAAACAATTCTTGAAAGGAAGTGGTAGCTGCTGAAAGCACTTTTTATATCCACTCTGTCTAAATATTTGCCAGATTTGTCTGCCTGAGAACAAGATCATAGAATCCAGTGAAAGGTTGGAGCCAGAGTGGGAGCCGGGAGCATCCCAGGGCACGAGTCCCAGGAAGGACCGTCTGCCACGGGTCATCGTGCTGCTGATTACGTGAGGTCACAGGGACTGACAATCTGTGTGTCCAGTGGCTCGGGCTGGTGTGAGGCTGCCAAATCGCCTCAGCTGCATTCCCCTGAGTCCTGTGTGAGATTCAGATTAGTCAGTGCCACCGGCACTGATGGACCCCACATTACGCCATCCTCTGCTGGGGACTAGTGGGGAGAGAGAAGAGAGGAAGGAAGGAAACGGGGTGTTTGCCCTCTTCTGTTTGGGGAGACAGTGTGTAAACCCACAGCACAGAACAGATGCACAGTCTATGTTATTGGATGAATATGTGTAAATTGATAATGTAAATTGCAAGGTAAACTATTGTTATAATACGAGGCAGAGTGAATAACTGTGAAGGCATGATTAACATGCTATGGATGTGAAAGTGAGGAAGATACTGAGTGGCTTGCCGGCAGGTTATCTGGGAAGTCTATTAGGTAGCTAGGTCCCCAGTGCTAAAGCTGCCAGTCAGCTCCACTGCACTGACCGTGAAAGGAAAACAGCTCCAAGCAAGGGCATCCAGGGAGCTGGCCACCGGAAGTCAGAACAAGGGTGGGGAGGACCATTCCAGCTCATCTCTGTTTCATGTTTCCCAACTTAGTATTTCACAAAGGAGGGTGCCACATCCTGCAGAAATTGACACAAAAACGTGAACATTAGCTCTATCCATCATGCAAATTTGAAGAGTCGATATTAAAGGACAAAACACACAGAGGGTATCATAACTCAGCATTGCTCTTTTGAGGACAGGCTGATGTAGGACTTTGAATGAGGCAGCAAGCCTAGAAACAAAGGAGCCAGCCAAGGAAGGTGGCTTGGGCATGGAGAAGTGAGGCAGTCTACTTTAAGGCCTGGGATTGCCTACAGAAGGAAGAAAAAGATGACTGCAGCCGTGGGAGGTAACAGACTGGCCAACAACAGCCATTCTTCTGGGGAACGTAAGAAAGAGGTGAGAGCCCAGTGGCCTCGGCGCTGTTCACACGTGCCACCATGCCCATTGGAGAGAACAACTCTCAGCCTGAAAGTCGACCCTCATAAAGCACGTATATGTGCAGGGGGCGGGGCGTGCCAAGTTCAAACCTGAGAAGTTTAGGAAGATGAGCATTCGTCCAGGTGCCACAGCCCACACCCCGATCTCCACTGTTGGAGCCCTGAGAGAAAATACACAAAGTTATGTCATCCACAGAACATGAAAGAAACGCATGAACATGCTGAAGAAATCCAAATAAACACAGTTGTGTTTGCTAGTCAGATTCATAAAGAGAGAGAAGGGGGAACTGTAAACAGATACACAACTGTACAGAAAACTCTGGAAGCCTTCGACAGCACATCGTCCAGGCAGGGCTCTGCTGCAGAGTTATACTGACAGAAATAAACTCACAATTCAGTACAGATGGGGGTAAGTGGCTGGAGAGGGAGGTTCACGTCTGCCCTGAATGAAGTGGTTTATGAAAGAGTCTGTGTATGACCAGACGGTCCACATATAAAAGGGTAAACCAAACAACTCGCTGACTTAAGTGATCCCAAGTCACCAAATCATAAGCAGAACAGAGAAAGGAATTTTAAAATAATTTTAAAAGTAACATTGGAAACTGAATCACTGGAAAATATGGGGGTTTTTATGTGTTTGTTTCCTGTCTTCTGACCAAAGTTCAAGATCAAGTTTTCTTTCGTGGTGCCCAGTGACATTTTGGAAACTGAAATCTCGGGTTATTCACAGACAGAGAAAACCTGGGGTGCCCCCTACTCCCACTTCCTAAATTGAAGAACTGGATTTACCTTTGTGGTCAGCCTCAACTCATCTTTGGATAAATCCACCATGTTTTCAATAGCCTTGTTGTGTGCAGATTCTTCTGCTGCTTTCAGAGTTATCGTACAATTTACAGTGAAAAACCACGGAGTGGGCATTTTTCATACCAGAGTCCTTTGGTATGAAATCATTCACTGCAGCCCAAATCCCCCAGCTTCTATGGACAATTTTAGCATTGCATGAACTTGAGTATTTATTGACTGAGCTATTTTTTTAACCTTTAATCCTTTTAACACATGCAGAAAAGCATCTTGGATTAGGTAGATAACTGCAAGACTCAACCCTTGTCCCAGGGATGGACACCCTTTCCTGAGATCCCTTCTCCACATTTGATATTCAGCTGCCTGCTTTCTGACACTGACCATAGTCCAAACAGCAAGATGGTGCAGTTATAGATGGATGCACGATTGTAATGGACAGGCTTGATTTTTCTGCATGAAAAGGATAAAACTGTTTTTCTACTTCATTCAAAATAAGCCACAGGATACACCCGTGTATAGCCATATGTCAGAGATAGATACACACTTTTTTTTTCTTTTTGCCTTAAGGACGTCAGATTGAAAAAATCTCTCCAGTCCATTACAGGACCACAGAACCTTGGAAACTGTGGGTACTTTAGAATCTCACATTCTCCAGGCCTCTCTTGGGCTTTCCAAGTGTCCTTTGTGGAAGCGCCTGTCCCCCATGGATGACAGGGATTAAAGAAAGATTCCACTATAAATTCCCCACTCCGGGGGGTGGGGGGGTGATTCCCCTTGCCTTGGAAAGGAATGACAATAGGGCAAACGCTAGGAGGGAGTGTCAGGACTCCTTTTCTAGAAGCAACTTACTTGTGAATAGAGTTAATTTCCTCTGGCAAAGTGGCCCAGCAGCCATAAACGCTAACCTTTTCAAAATCCCTCTCAGCCACCTGAAGACCTGCCAGCTGGCTTGGCTTTGCTAAACTGCCTCATCCTGGACCGTCCAGGAGGCTTTCAGAAGCTGGGGTCCTGATGGTAAACAAAACTGAGGGCTCCGTGGTAAACAAACTGGGGGACAGGTCATCTCATCTCCTGCCTCCAAGCCTGGCTGCCCACTGGGCCACCTGGCCTCAGAATGATGGAACACAAAGCCTCTGGGATGCAGCATTGGAGAGCCTCTGAAGAAGAATCCTGAAAAGATGAGCTCTCACCCCAGGTGTCCTGGGTTCCCACCCTGCCAAGGCTCAGTGCTGGCTGGAAGGGCGGAGGTGATGGAAGGGTGATCAGGGATATTGGAACTTCCTGTCTGATGCTAAAAAAAGTTTCCATCCCCTCCCCCACTTATTTGCATGGCACCTTTTCCAAGTCAGACATTTACCGCTTTCCAGAAAGCCATCATCAATAAAGAGACTCGCAGAGGGGCTGCTGCAGGAGCCACGGATAAAGACATCGCTGCGGGCTAAGATCAGCGTATTGACATCGCGCAGTTATATTTCAGTGGGATCCCCAGAGGACACTTTCTGCCAGTAAACACCTAGTTTATCTAGTATTTCTGTGTTTTTCCTTCATGCTTACAGTGCCTATTATTCCCCTCGTAAATCCTGCTCCCTTTTTCAATTTTAAAATCAGAACGTAGTGAAATCAATGCTAATTGTGCAGCATTTAACATTCATCCCGTTAACTTGCAAAACTTCCGGCTCCGTGCAGCTCCCTGGGCCCATGGTCTGGGCTGCAGTGTCCTGGGACCGTCCCAGGCGACCCTGGCAAATGGTGGCTGGGTTACAGCACATGAGGGCCCTTTTAATGTGACTCCACCTTGAGGCATTAGGGGAGACAGTGGCTGTAATCCTTTTACGAGCTCCCTCCCGCTGCGGTCCAAGCCTGCACCAGGATGCGAATGTGTGCAGCATTTAATAAGACGCCTCCATGAGCCCCAAGAAAGCAGACACAAGAGCTTAGGAGAGAAAAAAGGCCGTCCCACCACAAAAGAACCAGAAGCCTTCCAAATGTCAATGCACTGCCACATTTTTTCCAAACTTGCTGCTGGAGCGGCCTTTAACATCCCCAGACCCTGCTGTGCTCCACCAGCTACAAACCTCAATTGTTAATTGTCCGGCCACTACAGAGCCGCTAGTTTTAATACAGTCATGACATGAATGAGACCCGAGCTCCCCTTTGCCCCTCCCCTGAGGCACCTTGGATCTTGGAGGGAGATGGGGGCACCAAGTTGGCTCTGGCACAATAGGGGCCAGTGTCGAGGTCAGCAATAAATAAGGGGTAACATTGTTTTCCCTGCTGGCAATCAGCAAGCCTTCCTTGAGGATTGAAATAACTTACATTTCTGGAGCAAGCAGCTGAGTAATTGAGAAAGAAGACTCTGTTCCTCTTTTCAAGAGAATCCATCTCTCTCTCTCCCTCCCTGTATCTCACACACACTTCTTTCTACACCACCCCCCTCCCAAATCCTCAATTGCTGCTCTTACTCTAATATGTAGAGCAAGCCTGCTGTACTCCCTAATTTCTCTCCTAAAGATGGTCTGGCTTAATGGCTTGAAATGTTGATGTGAAAAGTATGTTGCTTCAAGGGCCACTCCAGTGGAAACAAAAACTCTGTGAGTAGGGAAATTTGGGTCCAAACATTTAAATAACCCATGTGACAGAGGCAGCAGAGAAAGGCATCCTCTTCCACTCTCTTAATGCTATGGTTCTCATTTACATACAGGCTCCGAAGATTGTTCAAAGAACTTCACAAGCCCCAACGGGACCATCGAGTCCCCCGGGTTTCCCGAGAAGTACCCACACAACTTGGACTGCACCTTCACCATCCTGGCCAAACCCAAGATGGAGATCATCCTGCAGTTCCTGACCTTTGACCTGGAGCACGACCCTTTGCAGGTGGGAGAGGGAGACTGCAAATACGATTGGCTGGACATCTGGGATGGCATCCCCCATGGTGAGTGACGGCGCCATCACCAGGCACTTCTCAGTAGCTTCGCCTTTGCCTGCTAATTGCTTTAGGAGCAATAAAAAAAGAGAGAGAACAAAGACTTTAAAGTTCCTCAGGGTTTATCTATGACCCATGATGACTTTCTCTTCTTATCCTTCACCAAGGATGACTTCAGAGACATTGTAGAAAGGCAGTTTTCTCTCTTGAAGATATGTCTTTGGAGAAGGATAGGAGGAAACTGAGTAGATACTTGGATGAGGATGAGAAAACCTATAGGTAATGTTCTTCTCTGCTCCAAGTCATCAGGCTTGCCATAGAGAGTGACTCAGTGACCACCCTCTATGCCCAAATAGGACTCTAGAGCCAGATTGACTAAGTTTGAATCCTGGCTCTGATACTAGCAGCTCCGCAACCTTGGGCAAGTTCCTTAGCCTCTCTGGGTCTTATCTGTATAAATAAGCTGCTATTATCATCATTATAGTTACTGTAAGTTTATTATCATTTATATAGTCATAGATGCGTAAAAGGTGCATCCCCCCAAGGCCAAGAGGAACCTGTACTTCTCAGGTGGAGACCAGCATAAGTCTTGGGTATATTTAGTATCAGCAAGGAAACCAGTCTTTCACTTTTTTAGTCGTTCTAAGTATTCTGCACTGTAAGGAAGACTTGATGGCTAAGCAATTTCATTTCCTGAGAAAAGCATAAGATTTAGTCAGGAAACTTGGGTTGGAGTCCCAGCTCTGCTATTTCTTAGCTGTATGAACAATGAAAAGTCACATGCCCTCTCCAAACCTTAATTTCTTCTTCTGTAGAACAGGCATTATAATGATACCTTTGCAGTCCACCTCCCAGGGCTGTGAAAACAGAATGAGGCCAGGTCAGTGAAAATACTTTTTAATGTGCAGGAAAAATATTAGCCATCGCTCTTAAAACAAATCTCTGGTTGCTCTTTTATGCCAAGGCATCCAAAGTGATGCTCCATTGAATGACTTGTAATTGTGGGAAGGGAGAATGTATGGCCAATGGGGTTTGGCATTTCCATTTCTGTGACCTCTCTTTGTCCTGCATGTCCAGTCGGACCCCTGATTGGCAAGTACTGTGGGACCAGAACACCTTCTGAACTCCGTTCGGCCACTGGGATCCTCTCTCTGACCTTTCACACGGACATGGCAGTGGCCAAGGATGGCTTCTCTGCACGTTACTACCTGGTTCACCAAGAGCCTCTGGAGAGTGAGTCGGCCGGTTGGGAACCTCTGTCCTGTCCTCCCTTCAGGGCTGTGAGGGTGTGTGGGGAAGAGAGGCTGACCTGCAAGAGAAGGCAATAGGAATTCTCCAGAATTTGCAGTGGCATCTGAGCTCAGGGGATGGGAGCTGTGTCCTCTTGCTAGGCAGAGATTAATGAAAATAGGATAAATGTCAATCTGGCTACTCATTTCTTTAAAGAAAAAGTATGTATACCAAGCATTAGTTATTCCTGTGAAATGTCGCAGGGCCATCTCAAGGCTCAGAATGAAAGGGAGGTTAGTTAGGATATTTATATCGAGTCCCCTCCTGGGCTAACATTTTTTGAGTCTGGGGCCATGTTCTTCCCTCTCCAAGCCTCAGTGACCATTGTCAAAAAACTGAGCAATTTTAAACCTCTCTCTATATACCTATGTTTTGACATTAAACATCTCTGGCCCTGGCTAGAGTTTCTCTCACTAGGCTGGTACACTGCTTGGACTTTCAGTTCATTCTTCTAATAAACACAGTTTTTTGAGCTTCTACTATGTGCAAACAGAGAAAGTATAACCCTGACCCCAGCGGTCATGGAACCTGCTGTCTTTGAACCCAGACCATCAGTCTCTTGCCCTGAGCTACATCTTTAAATCAGCTCCTCTTGGACATGTGCTTAAGATGTGCTGCCATTTTCACCAAGAATCCCAAATGATAACTTGAAGGACTACGGGAACACTCTCAGGATGAGTGGAGCTGGGCAAATCCTGCTATGGCTGTGGACAGCTTACCACGTGCATACCTGCAGACACGGCAGCCTGGCCGACTGCTGGGTTTTGTTCTGGGTTTTGCTTTTGTTTTTTTCTTCAAAGAGCTCCTGAAGATTGAGTGACAAGAAAACAGTATTGTGGGCTTCCCTGGTGGCACAGTGGTTGAGAGTCCGCCTGCCGATGCAGGGGACGCGGGTTCGTGCCCCGGTCCGGGAAGATCCCACATGCCGCGGATCGGCTGGGCCCGTGAGCCATGGCCGCTGAGCCTGTGCTCCACAACGGGAGAGGCCACAACAGTGAGAGGCCCGCGTACTGCCAAAAAAAAAAAAAAAAGAAAACAGTATTGTGAGTTGCACCAAGTTCTGCAAATGGCCAGTGCGGTCACAGAGCTACAGAGTAGGTTTGATACCTGAAAAAGATTGCTGGTCCTTATCTGACACATGCACACACAAATATTGACCAGTGTCCGTGGGATCCATAGGAAGGACAGCAATTGAACTGACAGTGCAAGGCCAGGGGAAGTGACTTCTGGGTCCATTTGCCCAGACAGGTGGTGCAGGGTAATACAGAGTGACACACCTTTGCTTACAGAGAGGTCTCCCAAACACAGGTATTTATTGCTTTGTAATGTCTGTCTTCTGCGCCAGAACTCATGAGACAGTTGAGTGAAAGAAAGGAAGAAACAAAAGTGCCTCCTGGGTGTTTATTAATAAAGCAGGCTTCCCACGATGTACCAGCCCACCCAAGTCTATCACGTGTTTACCTGTATTTCAATAATAGTGCATCTGGAAACTGTGAGCATCCATAGCCTGTAGCACTGACAGTTCTTGTGCTTTAGATTGTATTTTTAACTTGTGTGATGATTCTTATTTACCCACAGCCTGATTTCTTTTAGGTCAAATTTAGTTCCTTTCAGACCCAGAGGGGTTGTCAATCTCTGTGACTTGGCATAGCTGTTTTTAAAATGTGAGTGTATAATTAGGTCTTTAAGATGAGGGAGTGCCTGCAAGGACTCATCCCTAGAAGGGAGCAGCGTTCTGGGGGTCCCAGGGGTTTAAGGTGGAGAGACCTAACTCTGCCCTCGACCATTTCCATCCCCCAGACTTTCAGTGCAATGTCCCTCTGGGAATGGAGTCTGGCCGGATTGCTAATGAACAGATCAGTGCCTCATCTACCTACTCTGATGGGAGGTGGACACCTCAACAAAGCCGGCTCCATGGCGATGACAACGGCTGGACACCCAACTTGGATTCCAGCAAGGAGTATCTCCAGGTACTGACTCAGATACCAGAGGGTGTGCAGAGTGTGTGTGCACTGGTGGGCAAGGGGGCTGGCTCCTTCGCTAGAGTGGACAAAGAACACAAAGAAAATAAACACAACATACTTGAGAACTTCTTTCATCCATCCATCCATCCATCCATCCATCCATCCATCCATCCATCCATCCAAAGAAATCCATATTCCAGGCACAAATAGACTATACCAGGCACTGTGCTAAGTGCTGGGATAAAATAACAAGTAAGATGGACACTGCCTCTGCCCTTGTGAAGATTACCAGGCCTTGGAGAAGTTGCTCGGCTGGGAAGCTGTTTGCCCTTTCACTATAGTTATCCAAGGAACTTCCATAAACAGTCACAGAGCGTCCTCATTCTCAGCATAGGGAGGCATCAGAGACTTAGGGGGCATTTTTCCTAAGGGCAGGCATGAGAAGCATGGCAGCTTCTCATGATCTTTGCTGTTCAGGGGGAGCCCTCCCAGGAAGGTTTTGCCTATAGCTATCAGGAGAACACACGGGAAAATGTCGCTACCAGGAGTGAAACTCCAGTTGCTCGGATGCCCTGCAGCATCTTTTCAGACTATTGTTTGCTTTCCTTCTTTCAAGATTTGCAGCTCCTGTTGAGTAATCCTCCCTTGCACTACATGCTGGTCCAGCTCTCATCCCCAGGGAAGAGCAAGCTGCTAGTTCCATGCTAGAGCAATGACTGCTTTCATGACACACGGCAGACAGCCTCGTGACCCACTGACAAGCCTGTCCTAGCTCTGATGCGACACGGCGACCTCTACTCTGAGAAGGACTCTCAGAGCAGACAATGTAGAAACTTCCAGGGAGTCCACAGAGGTTCTAACGCACAACCCTAAGGCCATCTGTCACTATCTCTCCTCTGCTTCTCCAATAATGCTTCTCATCTTGCAGAGCTTCCAGAAAGTTCTCCTTTCTAGCCAGCATTCTGTTGATTGTAGTCCTCATTTTGGGTCCTAATCATATACTTTCTCTTGTTGCTCTCCACCTGTTTATCATGCACATATACAGCACTGTGTACTCCTTTTGAATGCTTAATGATGCTGAGCACATACTAAGTAGCCAATAAATGCTTACTGAATCAAATTTTACCAGTGTGTGCTGGCTAAATTTTGATCACGCAGAGATTGCCACTAAGAAACACTGTGGTCAGCAAAGGAATAGCATCCAGCCATTTCCAAATGTGCTTGGTGTTGTGGGAGGGGAAGTGCCTCAAAATGTTGGCCCTCGTCCTCATCGGGCAAAAGGTCAGGACTCGGTGCATAAGCTTAATTGCTTGGGCAGACTCTGCATGCCCTCTGACCCCTTGGTGACCTGAGCCACTAAATACACAATGGAGTGAGGAACTGAGGGGAGGGGAAACAGCTCCGAGCTGAGACTTTGGCAACTAGGGAAAGTGAATTGGCTTGAATTGGACTGGATCAGAGCGGAGTGGATTGGATTGGATTTAGCCCTTGTTCCTTTAAACCAGCATCCACTTTCACTATCCAAGGCAGGTCGTGGTTTAGTAAGAAGGGGTCACAGTTCTAGATGTTCAGTGATTCCTTTAAGATAAGCATAATCCTGTCTGTTCAGATTTGCAAAAAAAAGAGAAAGGAAGAAAAAAAAATCAAGTTCCAATTTCAAAGGCGTCCAATATAGTTCGAATATGTTGAGTTCAACTGTCCAGGGGATGCAAATGGATACTGATCACCAATACCTGTGAGCGAATCACAGACACGGGTTGTGAGCTAAGGATTACAATTGTATCCTTTGAAGAAAAAGCCAGATGCAGCCCTGTGTCAAGAGAGTCAAGGCCCCCTTCCTTCTCCGCCTGTCTTCCTCAGGTGGACCTACGTTTTCTAACCGTGCTCACGGCCATCGCAACGCAGGGAGCGATTTCCAGGGAAACCCAGAATGGCTACTATGTCAAATCCTACAAGCTGGAAGTGAGCACTAATGGTGAAGACTGGATGGTGTACCGGCACGGCAAGAACCACAAGGTAAACCCATTTCCCCACTGCAGGGGCACGCCGGGGTGGGGCAGGAGGGCTGGCACAAGAAGGGCTGCAGAGCCACCCCACGTGGACAAGGAGGCCTTGTTCCCTGAGGCTCCAATAATTGATGGAGGCACCGGAGTGCTGGCCCTGAAAATATTCTTTCTTATGCTACAGTGATTGGAAAACACTGTTGTGTCCCCGACAGCCTGGCTGCTGTTACATCTTGCACAGCAGAGAGAGAAAGAGAGCCTGCAGGGTGCTCTCTGACTGCACATGAAGGAGAAAATGTGTTCCCTGTCTGAGTCTCCCCATACAGGATTCATTGAGCATTTATGGCCTGAGTTCCTTCCACATGCTGGGTTAAGGATCACAAAACGTCATGAAACTGCCGTTCGGGAGTTACCCAGGTCTGGGAGTAAAAGGGCACAGATCCTGAGGGGGAATCACAATGTCCCGAAGAAGAAAGAGGACAATAAATAATGAGGAGAAATTCGGTGTGTCAGGGATGGGATCTGAACTGGCTGTCGTGAGGCAGCGAGGCGTTGAGTTCACTCGGCTGGTGCCTTCAGTGTCTGGGGCTCTCGGAGGTGTGTCCGCATGGGTGATGTGGGACTTTTGTTGTACATGTGGATGAATGTCTGGCACTCCGCTTTCCTAAGACACGTGGTGCTCTGGCGGTGATCAGGCCCGCAGCTGGCGCCCGCGAGGTACATACTGGGTGTGAGGTAGACTCAGCGTATGGGGGGCTTATTGGAAACGGCCGGTGGTCTCATGTGGGCAGGGCGAGAACTCCGTTCGTTGTGGGTTGGCTCTTGGGTCTCAAAGGAGAGCGCTCATCCTTCCCAGTGGAATCGGGAACTGAGGGAAAGGGTCTCTTCTCTTACTGCCACAGTCCCAGCAGCCCCTTGGTCGGTCAGGTGTGAATGATCAAAAGGCGACACAGGTGGTCCAATCTGGAGAAGCCAAAGGCCTTTTCCAAACAGGGCCCCCTTGGCTCCTGTCACTGCCCCAAGGCAGCTTGCTCTTGCTGGTGCAACTGGAAACCTCAGACCCAGAAAATCCTAAACTATAACGTTGGCACTGTTTCACTCGGGAAATGTGAATTTTTAAAGGAGTGGATTTTTAAAAATTAAGATCGCCATAGTAACATGGCACCATTCATCTGAAATCATGGCTTCTAGATATTACCAGGTGTCTCTCTCTCTCTCTCTCTCTCTCTCTCTCTCTCACACACACACACACACACACACCATTTCACAGATAAAGTGAGAGACTTAGCAATTGAAAGACTTCCCCATCTTGACGAGTTGAGCCAGGTCTGGTTTCTCATTGCCTGCCTTTGTTTCAGGAAGAGTTACCAAATGTCCCTTGGACATGGCAAGCCAGAGTCTGGCCTGGGTTGCTGGGAGCACCCTGGACTGAGTCCTCATCCCAGCCTGCTCTTTTTCATACCCTTTCTCTCCAGCCTCCCTTTTCAGTAAGAAACTGGTAGAACCCAGAAGGTCAGCCAGGCAGGTGAGGGCCAGCAGCTGGGTCGGGGTGGGTACAGGGGAGGGGGAGGAGATTCCCCCAGCCGTCTCCCTGTCTAGGCTCAATGACTAAGCAGCACTGGCCAGAGGGATACTGTAGCGTAAGCCAATTTTAAAAGCGTGCAGATGGACCGGGATGCTATTTAAAACACCATTTGCAGGAAATCTGCTTTTGGAAATACCTTAGCACTGCACATTTTGATAGAATGCTGTCCTCCCTGGCTTTATCCCTGGTATTCGTTCTGCAGGGAAGATATTCCTGAGGATGGAATTTAGCTCCCTGGGCTCCTTTAGAACCGTTCTTCTCAACTTCTTCATATCAGATACATCCTCCTCTCTCTTTTGTCTCTCTCTCTCTCCTTTGCCTCCTCTTCTCACCCGAGGCTAGATTTCTTTCCCTAGGAGCCAAGGGGTAATTTCATTTTTGTTTTGTTGTTGTTGTTGTTTGGCTTTTTAGCGAATCAGTCCTGCCCACATAAGGGACGCCGGGGCAGAGGAAAAGTCCTTTCTGTCCGCATTAGAAATTCATTCTCTTGGTCCCTAGAAGGAGGCAGCAGAATGGAGAGCCTGACAATTAAGCATCGCCCCCCCGCCCACCATGCTACCTCGTCCCCCCTCGGGTGTGGCAGGCGAGCTAGGAGACCTGCCAGGTTCTCGCCTCCGGGGCTGATCTCTGCTGCTCCTTCATTAGCAGATCTACGCCCGGCCGTATTTCATGTGCAGATTCCGCACCGTTCATGGTGCGTCAGCGCGGCTCTCTGGCTGTTCGGGTTGAAATAGTTGAGTGAACCGTGCCAAATAGATTTGTCAAGTCTGCTGCAGTTTGATTCGATGCCATGAACGGGAGGCGGGGTGAGGAGGGGACTTGGGGGCAGTGCGGGGAGAGGCTTCGTCTACGCCCCCCGGGCACTACCACTGAGCTTCTCTTTGCAGCTGCGGGATGGTGGGCGCCGGGCTCGTGGTGCTCAGTGGTGGGCTTGAAGGCAGGATTCAGCCAGCAGGACCTGTGAGCAAAGCCCAGCAGAGGTGGAGGCAACAGGCTGCTGTGCTCCGTGGGGCAGGGGGAGGGTTTGCGGACATGAACCAGGGCACAGGGCGTGAGGAGGGGATGGTGATGTTTGGGGCAGAAATGTGGGAACTTGATTTCAATCCCCTGGTCACTGTCAACACCAGTGCAGTATACCAAGGACCAGGGAATTGGGAAAGTCAGAGAAAAACAAGATTAATGAGCTCTCAGGGTAGTGGAGGATGGCTGTGCTATTCCCTTGCAAAACAGTATTTACAGTTTGGACCCAGACTGGGCTGAGGCAAGGCCTGAGCCTGTGGGGGAAGACTTCCTTGTGGCCAGGAAGCAGGGACGGCCGAGGAACTCTTTTTCAGTCTCCCACAGCCTGTGAGCAGCCTCTTCTTAGTCTCTTTCCATCCAACAGGTAACGATGAGGCTGCCGATGAGAAAGGCATTACACTGTGGCCGGGAGTGCGGCAGATGTCCTCCTGGCAAAACGCAGCCCAGTTACACAGGCCACATGTACAGCACATCCCCAAATCCTCATCCAACTCCACATGCCATAAAAAATGGAACCTATGATTTTCCTTTGGGGGGACCCTCCTTACGCGAATTTATGGAGTAACCGCAAGGCAGAGGGCTCTTCTGCCTGTTAGAGCCCATAGCCAGTCCACGTGCCCCCTTAGATGATACAGATTGCTTCACATATATTTCTTCAGAAACCACAAACATAAAACTACTGCTTTGGTTTCACCAGCTGTATTAATAACACCCCAAACATAGACATAGTGTTGTAAATACAGGAGTAGAAGGTTTGTGTGTGTGTCTGTAATTACAGGCACAGTTATGAGCGCACGGACCAAGGGAGGGGTGTGGAGGAAGATGGGAGGAGCTGGAAGGCACGAGGCCTTGGCCAAGATCCTGCTCACCTCGGAGATGCTGCTTCCGTGAGTCTGCCCTGGAGGCAGTGAGACTGAGGCTGGTGCCAGGGCAGGAGGATAGAAGCCATGCCCTTATATGTCTAAGCAAAAGCCCTTGATTTCAGTTCTCCTTTATTCGGGAAACATGGGCATCCTTCTTGCTGACGCTGCTCTGGTTACCTTGCTCTTAGTCACAGTGTTGCTAGGCTGTTCTGACGTATTTGGAAGAAATCCCGACTAAAAGAAAGAGTCTGTCGGATACTTCCTGTGCCCTGACGGCCAGATTGAGGATGGGAGGGTGAGGACGGGGATCAGGTAAGGTTTGGGTCCAAGAGTTTTCAGAATTACCCTGTAATGAGTAACAGAAATGCACTAAGCTCATCATATTAATGTAATGATGACTTCCAAGGGGCTTGGAGAACCCTCAGGCACTGGCCCATTTGCTTCAGAATTTAACAGTGTTTCAGACTGTGGAATTGAAGCTCTCAAGGCAAGTAATTTGCCCCAGGGACATGGGGAACCGTGGAGTCCCTTGGAAGGCACCGGTCACCAGGCTTTGACTTCAGGCCAGTGTTTCCATAATCTGATCCAGGTCTGGCTCACCATCTTGCATCCAGAGGGAAATTGGCTTCCTCGATGTTGCGTCCACGGGTCGAGAGGTGTGCATATTCATGGAGATGTGAAGTCAAGTCGTGCTTGGAGGGCATGGCTCCAAGCACGGGGCTCAGCATTTTGGATTTGGGGCCCCATCATAGAATCCTGAGATGTAGCGTTGAATGAAGTTGCTTTGCGTTTTGCGTTTGATTTGGCCACATCCCTTCAGAACAAATAAACCCCCGCTTCAAAAATCCTCTGTACTACATTTAGTTTCCAAATTAAAATGAATTGTTGTGCAAGCCATTTGAGAATTTAAAACCCTCTGTGAAATGATCAGAGACTTAAGAGGAGAGGGGTGTCATAACACCACACCCCCCAAATCAGCCAGCCAACAGTTAGAACCGTGTGGCGTCTTTTTGCAGATCTTCTTGGATGATGCGCTACGTGACCTTGGAGATCTCTCTTCACAGCTCCGAGCCTCAGTGTCTCCGCCTGCCCTAATGGAATGGTGCTGTAGCTACTGTTGGCAGAGCGCTTTGGGATCCGTGGATGGAAGGCTCTCTGCAGATATAACTATGGCAGAGCGCTTTGGGATCCGTGGATGGAAGGCTCTCTGCAGATATAACTATGGCAGAGCGCTTTGGGATCCGTGGATGGAAGGCTCTCTGCAGATATAACTAATGTATTAGACCCGCAGAGCTCTTCTTGAACAGAAGGAAGTTATCAATTTAAAAATAACAAGGGATATCCCGTGGGATATTTACTGCCTCCTTTAAAATCATAGGTCTGGAAGGGACCTGATGAGTCATCCAGACTTCTCCCTGCATCTGATGGGGCCTGTGCTTGAGCTGCCTCAGGTTAACGGTACCCCTCATTCTTCAGTTAGGAGTGCAATTATTCCTCCAATGAAAATTTTTAGGTTTTCAAAAAATACATTTTTTTTAAGCTTCCTGGTGGATGACTGGCTTTTCCTTTTCCTTTTTTTTTTTTTGTGATACGCGGGCCTCTCACTGTTGTGGCCTCTCCCGTTGCGGAGCGTAGGCTCCGGATGTGCAGGCTCAGCAGCCGTGGCTGACGGGCCCAGCCGCTCCGCGGCATGTGGGATCTTCCCGGACCGGGGCACGAACCCGTGTCCCCTGCATCGGCAGGCAGATTCTCAACCACTGCGCCACCAGGGAAGCCCCCTTTTCCTTTTTATTGTAATAATTTTGTTTACTGTCTATAAGATTAAGACAATGACTCAAACCATCAGCTAGCAGTGGGCATCAGACTTTAGAAGTCAGGGATATGATTGCATCGTCTAGGGTTATATATGTTTAGAAGAGGGCTGATGACCTTTTCAAATTCAAGTCCCCCCAGTTTATCTGTCCCCCTCAATTATAACCAAGAATAATCCAGGGCGCTCGGTAATTAAGTTTCTCCCTTATCCATTTGCCATGAGATGAGCTCAGACCTTTAGCCTCTCCACTTAGGAAGCTCCAGGGAAATTTTCATTATACACAAGCTTGGAACCTTTTCTCCATCAGGCTCCCATGGCTGGCTTCACCCAACTCCCATGGGTGCTGAATTGTCTCCGGGAGCTGAGGCCAGCCTCCCTGGTGCTTACAGCCTTGCTGCTAAATTCCTCATGCTTCCCGGGGCCCACTGTGTGTAGGGGCCAGTGGGGCACAGCAGATAGCAGGGGATGTGGAACGGCGCCGTGATTTCGCTCGGGCTGTGAAAACACACGCTTTGCCCTAACCTCAGCCTCCCTAGATGAGCAGTGGGGTGAACACCTCTCCAGGTGGATTGTCAGGTTCTTTGCCGTCACCGGTTCCCTGCTCTGTGCTTTCCTGAGATTTCACCCGGAAAAGGAGTGCAGGTGGCAGGTGGACTCAGCAACCTCATTCCCTGTAGCTTTTCTGCTCTCTTTTCCCCACCTGGAAGTTAAAGGTGCCTCCTTAAATAATGTGGCGGGGTCTTTGTAGGAGGCTTTCAGTGTGGAGGCCCTTCCCACCCAGGTAGAATGTCTGTTTCCGCCCCACCTTCACAGGAGGACTTCCGGCCCCTTGGTGCTCTGATGCTCCACTCTCTCCCACACCGTCTCTCCTCCAGCCCCAAATCCCCGAGCTGCCCTCCTCTCCTCTCCCCGCTCAGGCTTTCCTGACTCAAATCCTGAAACCCTGATCCTGTTAGTATGCTGTGTTCCAGGGCTCAGTGTCTCGTGCGGGTAACATAATCCCGCAGTGAATCTAACGGGCCCCGCCAGGCATACACATAGGGGGATGTGCACATCCCAGCACCTCAGCCCCCAGCCCCAGAAAGAAAGCGGTCTCCCTGCCCTACAGCCCACGACCAGCTCCTGCTTGCTTCTCTATCTCCTCCCTGACGTCAGCAAAACGGCTTGATGACGAAAGCAGCCCTGAAGTAAAGGAGGAAGAGACAGGAGGGCATCGTGGTCATAAACAAGCATTTGGTGGCTCGGGAATTTCTCTGCCCTACCCGCATCCCTTCCCTCCCTTAAATTCTCTCTCTCTCTGTCTCTCTCTGTCTCTCATATATATATATATTTATACATGAGAGAGACATCCTTTCTGATTCTGTATCTGGCTAAGTTCCCACATTCACTAGAATAAGAGCAGCTTTTAAAAATTTTTTATAGTCTTTAAGGAAGAGTTTTAAGAGAGAAGTGTCAGGACCATGATTTACAAACAGGAAAAAAAAAGGTCCATTACCTTAGCATCATTTCCCGAGTGCAGCATTCACCCTCACCCACACCCTTGCCTGTTTGGTGCAACAAATTAATTAAACAGGATGGCATTCATTGATTAACAATTTATTTCTACGTGTAGCCCCGATGGGTGGCTTTAGAGAAAATGCAAGGGGAGGAGGTGGGCGTGGGAGGGCTGGGACTAGGTTCCGCAGTGAGGATGAGTCGGTACCATTGTTTCTGAGACAGATTTTTTTTATGCGCTCCTGGTTTCCCCCGTCTCTGCCCTCGACTCCTGTCATCTCTCTTCTCTGCCTGCTTTGTTCTCCTCCTTCAGTGTCTGTGCCAAGGAGATTGAAAAGGAGAACTTTGGATGCAACGCAACATGTATTAGTGGAGAGAAGTATTTAGTCTTTAAAAAAGGAAGAAGAAGAAGCTCTCCTACACAATTTCTACCTCAGGGCTCCAACACTGTGTTGTCTTTGAAAATTTTCCTGCTTTCTGTGCAATCCCTGGAGCTGGCCACGTTCAGATATTTACAGCAAACTAGAAATAAACTATAGATCACAGCATAGGGCATGAAGAGACGGGCATGCGCAGATGCAATACTGAAGCCCTATCGGGAGGGAGTCTATGCACAGAATGAGGGCCTGCCTTGTGGCGGGAGGTTAAACAGCCGGGAACACTGTGAGGCTGCACCGTGTCCTTCCACCAAGGAGCTCAAAGACTTTGACGGACATGGAGCATCTACACTGGCCTGGGCACCTGGATGTTGATGTTCAGAGATGAACGGTGTATGGGAGAGGGATGTAGGGCTGGCAGAGAATCCCCCCACATAGAGGCCTCCAAGGTAGGCCGTGAAATGCTCGCTGTTCTCAGCAGTGCCTGAGTCACTGCATACTCTTCAAACAGGACTTTGGGAGGGGTCAGCAGGGAGAGGTGGTATGACTAGGAATGGGGTGAAAGACAGAGAAAAGATGACCTCAGTGATGCTTTCTGGCTAGATGTTTCTTATTAGAGTTTATATATTATTTAATGTGTTTTTTACATAGTATTATAGTCCATGCCTTATGAGCTCACAGGAGTGGTCAAAACATGTTGATTTTCTTTTCCTGGGGGGGAGAAGATTGGGGGTGGGGGGCGGTGAAGTTGTAGATAATAACCGAATTGGGATATTGGAAAGCAGCCAATTTAATTGGCAGATGCCCCCCTCCCCCCTGAGGTGCAAATCAGAAAATGCATGAAGTGCTGCTGCTTTCTGATTCTGTCTTACTGAAAATAAACCAAAGGGCTCAGGAATCAATTGGAAAGTGTTGGATTATGTTCAGAATTCAGCAAGGCACCAAATGGATTATCCAAACCACTTCTTGTCCTGAATTGGGTTTTTTTTTTTTGGCGGTACGCGGGCCTCTCACTGTTGTGGTGTCTCCCGTTGCGGAGCACAGGCTCCGGACGCGCAGGCTCAGCGGCCATGGCTCACGGGCCCAGCCACTCCGCGGCATGTGGGATCTTCCCGGACCGGGGCACGAACCCGCGTCCCCTGCATCGGCAGGCGGACTCTCAACCACTGCGCCACCAGAGAAGCCCCTGAATTGTTTTTTAAACTTGGTTTATAGAAGTGCACTTGAAGAAATCTTTATATTCAACATAGCTTCATATATATATATATATATATTAGTAATTACAACATTATCAACTCTATCCCCACCTCTTAAGAATGTTAGGGTCACTTTGAACACACCTCTGGTTTTCCTTTGGGCAGGAAAGCAACCATATTCACATTTCTCTTTTAAAGTTAACAAAACTGTATACCATCTGTGACATCCAGCTTTTAAAGCAGATGTTAAAATGTGATCACCATGTTTGATATACGTCTATCTGGGTATGCCATATGCTGACAACCACTGAGTTTTCTCAGCAATATGGACTCCTCACAGGCCTGAAAATTCCTGGCCTCGAGGTGGGATTTGAGAGTCAGTGGCTTTCAGAACTTCAACTTCCCCAGTTGAACAAAGACCTATTTATTGCTTGTGACGTGGCTTCCAGTCCAATATCTGGGTATCATGTAGGCACTGGAGCCAGCAGGGAGGGCTGGTAGAGTTTAGTGTCTACCTGCAAGCGTGTTATGGACTTTATTTTCCTGAAGGAGAAATCAAGGTATCTAAGGTTTATTGACTGGCCTATAGTGATTCAGTGAGTTGGAAGGGAATAGGGAGTAAAACCAGTTCCCTGGCATCATCTCCCAAGCACACAACCCATTACCTTGCAATGCCAAGACTGGAAGCCAAGGATCCATCTCAGAGAATTTGATCAGAAAACATAGGAAAGGTGATTCTGAAACCACAGAAGCATTGAAAAAGTCATAAAGATGTATAATGTATGATAGCATTTACCAGCTATAAATAGGGCAGTGCGAGGAGAAAAAATAGAGACCTTGGAAATCCACTGGGTCAGGAGAAATAGAAACTGCTTAATATTTCATTAAAAATGGATCTTCTTAAATTGCACTTTGATATCTTTGGGCGAAAGACGATATGTAAGAACTAAGGTGTTGTTATTTATTACCCTTTGTTCTTAATCATTTGAACTGTTATTGAACTAAAACATCAACAAGATATATTCTCCCTCTGAGGGAGGCAGTCACCATGTGTTCTGGGCACTGTTTGAAGTATATGAAAATCTACTTCACTTGTCCACAAAAGCACTTAGGCTACAAGGGACAATGGTAACTAAAATGCCATGCTAGGATGTGGACACTTCCGGGGCAGTTCTAAATGAGAAACTCCTGTGAAGAAAGCCTTAGAATCTGGGGGCCAGAGCGGACCTTACAAATCAGCTCATACAATCCCCTCATTTAATGGAGGAGGAAATTGGGGCCTGGGGGAGGTAGAGATATTTGCCCACACCTAGGAGCTAATTAACAGCAGAGTCTGGCTCCTGGTTCAGTGGTGTTTGGACTTTTTTTTTCCCACTACACCCACCTCAGAGTGAGAGGTATACAAAAAGTTTATTAAAATAAGATGGTATTCCTTCAGCCAAGGGTCCAGAGAGCGGAAGGCAGATATGAGCACAAGGTCAAGAGCAAACAAGACACCGAGAAGGACCTAGGCTTGGAAACAGGAAGGATAATTTGAGGTCACATTGAAAGAGGCTTCATTTGGTTCCAGGGGTGGGAGACGAGTGAGCAAAACTGAATAGCAGAATGAAGGTCAATGTGAGCGCCAGGTAGATGTCCTCAGGGACATAAACCATGTGCCTGCCTCCCTTTCTGGCTGATGCCATTGTAGACAGAGATCCAGGGGCTCAGCCAAGCCTGTGGCCACACGCATCCATGGGCAGACCAGCCCCTCCCCAGGTATATACCCACATGTGTGTGCCCCCCGTGCCCACAGGCAGCCAGCCTTCCCAAGGCAGTCCACAGACAAAGACATTTCCTTACTGAGGAAGGAAAGGAAAGGTTTCTTGGTGTTGTCTGCCAAGGCTGAGAAATGAAGGGGTCAGATAAGATAAAATTGGATGTTAAAAACACGAGACGTGCTGTGTTTCTAAACGGTACCAGTGTGCTGTGTACGCTGGGGATTAGCAGCTGTGTTAAAGTTCAGATCCACTCAACACTCCAATTATATATTCACATGGAAAATCAAGCCCCCGCCCCTGCCCCCCGCTTACGAACTCCTTAGCATCTCCCGTTGGAGGTCACACACAGCCACCGTCACCATCCTCAGGGAGTAGGCCAGTGGGGACCCACCACTGCTCATGAGCCGTCCGAAATAAGCAGAGGGCTGCATTTGCTTCTTCTCTGCCAAAGCAAAACAAAACAAAGCAAAGAGCCTCTGCTTCACGCTGAATTCTCGGAGAACGGATTCATCTCTTTCCCTTGGATTCAGTTCCTCCATCCCTCTCCTCAGAGCTTCAGGGGAAGCCAAGGAACGGACATGGCGAGGCTTAGATCGTGCTGGGCCCTGGGCCCCCCTTCCAGTGGCCCCTCCCCAGCTTAGATCACAGAGGTTCAGGCGCCTCTCTCTTCCCTCAGGCCTTCTCCCAGCTGTCTGGAACCAACCCTCTTTCCTTCTGCTTTCATGACCCTTCCTCATCCTTGGCTTTGTCTTCTCGCCCCTCTTTGTCCTCCGTCACTAGGCAGGAAGCAGCCAAACCAAAGCTGGGAGGGATGGGTGGGCAAGCAATCCCGCCTTGGTGCTCCCTGCGGTCCGCAGGGAGCAAAGGAGGAAACTGGTGGACTGGGACCAGGGCAGAGGCTCCCCAGGGGAGGAGAAGGAGCGGCAAGGCTGGAGCGGGAGCTCCCCTGGGATCAGTGGGCTCGACACCAGGAACGAGGGGTTGCAACTGAATACCGTGGTCCAGGGAAAGCTTGTTTCCTCCTCTCCTTCCCTCTGTTTCTCTTAAACAGGCCACTTCCCCTCACTGGGCAAAAGATATGATGGCTCTGAGCCTTCACCCCCACCATCAGTGGGGTGCTCTTGACAGCTCTAACTTTTGACCTTAGTAAGTGGGAAATATAGAAGGTTCAAGGTTGCCAATGGCAGAGTTCCTGGCTACAGTTCCTAAGGAAGCAAGGAGCACGTTGTTAATTAGCTCTACGCTTCTGTGCTGCTCTTTGCTGTTACCCGATCATTCTACATTGGGATTATAAACACCCTGGGAGCAAGCACATCACTGAACAGCAACTCTACTTCCATTCCACCCATGCTTGGGGACCTTAAGGGCTCCATGACTCCTAGCCACCAACATAAACACTGCAGATGTAGACAAGATGAGAGTCAAGGGAGAAAACCACAAGCCTGAAGTCTAAAAACATGGCAAGGGCTTGAGATCTGGACAGACATCTCTGAGCCTCAGTTTTTTCATCAATAAAGTGGAAATAATAGTACTTACTTCCTGGGATATTGTAGGCCTAATTATGTTTACACAGTGTCTGGCTCAATGCGATTCCAATATACCATTTTCCCCATTCCCCTTGTCCCAGGCCTGTCAGTGCCCAAACAGCTTGCATGTTATAGGTGCCAGGAGCTGAAGGAGCTTGTCCCCCTACCCAGGAGAAATTGCTAGTTGTTGCAGAGTTGCCTGTGAGTGGACTTACAGTCACTTGGTTGTTAGAGCTATGACAGGTGTGATCTAGAAGTGATGGTTAGTGGGTCTTTCCCTTCACTCTTATCCAGGGAAACCAAGAGAAACTTACATATACTTGTTCCAGCTACTCTTTTTCCTTTTTTAATGGAGAACACAAAAAAGCACAAGGTCCATATGGCAGCTATTGATTTGGGCCATCTGGTAAGCTAGGACCTGCTCCTACCATGTTGGATTAGAAGCTACTCTGGAAAGCCTTTCCTCCCATAAGAGATGCATTGGTCAGATGGGGACAGGGATGGATTTCATTACAGGGCAGGGACTACAGTGAGAGAAAGGCAGAGCAGGACTCCAATGGTCTGTCTGCGACCCTGACCCTACAACAAAGACCAGAAAGAACCAAGGAAGTGTTGATTGACACAGGGGCACCGGGGGTAGACAGTGCTTCCACCCTCTCACCCATCCATGGAGCAGGGAGACCTCTAAGGAATTAACAGAAACAATTGTGAAGCACTTTCTGATTATAAAATACCCTGGAAATCTTTCTATAGGCCTGAAACCTGAGGAAAAGGGAAAGTCAAGTTCAAGCTAGTGAGAAGAGAGGTCCACAACCCTAAAAGATGATATTGTCGCTCCATTTTTAAAGGATATTCTACTTTCTTTTTCCTCTCTCTCTCTCTCTCTGTCTCTCTGTCTCTCTGTCTCTATCTCTCTCTTTGTCTCTCTCTCTGTCTCTCTGTCTCTGTCTCTGTCTCTGTCTCTCTCTCTCTCTCTCTCTCGACTTCTGAAAGTGTTTTCCTTTCACGGTGCCTTCCTCTGCTGGCCCTGAGGCCCAGAGGCAAAATTTTCCTTACCTCCAAAAGTTTTTGTGAAGACCATGTATTGTTTTCAACTTAGAGCAGTGTGAGAAATTACATTTTTTTCATGGTGTTTCTAAAACAGCACCAAGGGCTTCCCTGGTGGCGCAGTGGTTGAGAGTCCGCCTGCCGATGCAGGGGACACGGGTTCAGGCCCTGGTCCGGGAAGATCCCACATGCCGCAGAGTGGCTGGGCCCGTGAGCCATGGCCGCTGAGCCTGCGCGTCCGGAGTCTGTGCTCCGCAATGGTAGAGGCCACAACAGTGAGAGGCCCGTGTACCGCAAAAAAAAAAAAAAAAAAAAAAAAAAAAAACAGCACCAAACAACAAACCCACTGATCATTTCTAAGCTTAAGGGAAATAAAATTGAACAGACCTTTTCCTCTCCGTCAAAGACTGCGTGGCTCACCTACACACGGGGATTGCTATAACATGGATTCGTGTGTGATATTACAGGTCTTCCAAGCCAACAACGATGCCACGGAGGTGGTCCTGAACAAGCTGCACTCACCGCTGCTGACACGCTTCGTCCGGGTCCGTCCGCAGACCTGGCACTCGGGCATCGCCCTCCGCCTAGAGCTCTTCGGCTGCCGGGTCACAGGTGAGGTGGGGCTCCTGGGAGGTCGGGGAGCTCTGCGCCCCCTTCCAGCCCTCTGCAAACGGCTTGATTGCACCACGTGACCTCAACAGAAGGCTGGCTTTTACCTGTAACTCCCTGTGTGGGTATTGGATGCACACTGACTCTAGACCCTGCCTTGCCGGCTACCATTTCTTCATGCACGCTCCACTCACTCATTCGCTGCACAAATGCTTACGGAAGGCCCGCTGTGTGCCAGGCCACACAGTGGGAGCTGGAAGTGAATAAGAGAAGGGAACCCGCAGATGGGGTCTCTGACATGCTGGAACTTTCAGGCGGGTGGGCAAGATAGATAATAAACAAATGTAAGTACAGGGGTAATTATACGCTAAGAGGCGTGTGTGAAGGAGGACGGGAGGCTCTGAGAGTGAGTGAGGGGACCTCGCTGAGGGTTGATTGAAAGTTTGGGGACAGCCTTTCTGAGGATGTGACACTGAAACTCGGGGATGAGTAAAGGGTGGTCTGATGGTGACTGAGGGGAGAGCATTTTGGGTAGAGGGAACAGCATGTCCTGGGATGCTGGCAGGAGGCAAGGCAGTAAAGAGCTGGGGTACCACATGTGAAATTAAGATCTGGTCCCAGGAAGGGTTCCATCTAGTTTGGGAAATAATCCCCCAGGTACCAATTCAATACTCAGCTGAGCTCCCCTGCACTCACTGCCCCTAGGAGGCTCAGTGGGGACTGTGTCACCAAGGATGGGAGAGTCCTTGGCTAACAACAGGAGACACTCAGCCGTGCCAGGCACCATGCTGAGATCTTTTATATTGTAACTAACAGAATCCGTGCAACAACCCCCAAGAGGTAAGTACTGCTATTAGCCCTCCTTTAGGCCTGGGGAAACTGAGGCACAGAGCACTTCAATTATTTTCCCAAAGTCACGCAACTAGTAAGTGACAAAGCAAATGGGAATCCAGGCAGTCTGGTGCCCAGCCGAGCTGTTAACCACAGTGCTATCCCACCTTGAAATGCAAAGAAATCAGTGCTGACTTAAAAGTGTTTGAGAGTCAGGTTCTTCGACAGTTCCCTACTGATTGGGGGTGGTTCCAGTTAGTAGGGTCTCAGCATGACCTCTTGTGTCTTCCTCCCTCTCCGCAGACGCCCCCTGCTCCGACATGCTGGGGATGCTCTCGGGCCTCCTTGCCGACTCCCAGATCTCTGCTTCCTCCACCCGCGAGTACCTCTGGAGCCCCAGCGCTGCCCGCCTGGTCAGCAGCCGCTCAGGCTGGTTCCCTCGGATCCCTCAGGCCCAGCCGGGCGAGGAGTGGCTCCAGGTAGACCTCGGGGCACCCAAGACCGTGAAAGGCGTCATCATCCAGGGGGCCCGCGGAGGAGATAGCATCACTGCCGTGGAAGCCAGGGCGTTTGTGCGCAAGTTCAAAGTCTCCTACAGCCTAAATGGCAAAGACTGGGAGCACATCCAGGACCCCAGGACCCAGCAGCCGAAGGTAGGATGTTCCCGGAGGACTCCCTAACCTTGCCCCAAACAGGGAGGTTGATTTGGGGGATGTTGATTTCCCATCTAGATGGTCATCACCAACCCCTGCCAGTCAAACAGATATTAACTGAGAGATTACTTTGTGCCAGGCCCTCTGCTAAGTGCCTTATTTTAGCCTTTACAACGCCTCTAGAAGGTAGGTCCTTTCGTCCCTCCCAGTTTAGAGATAACAAAACTGAGGCTTGATGTCATGCCAGGTCATACAGTACCTGTGGTATAGAGCCATGACTCAGACACAAGTCTCACTCCAGAGCCCAAACGCCTAACCACTACTCAACACTAGCCTTTCTAGTGTCTTGGACACTCTTTCAGATAAAGTGTCCTTGGAACTGGCCAGACATCCAAAGGGGATGTGGTTTTTGGAGGCTCAACTATAGAAACTAGTGAATTACTTCCAAAAACAACTGTGTCTTTCTTAGTGTTGCTGCACTCCTTTGTATTTTCCTGGGCTTGACTGCTTAGATCTTTCTTGCCTCTCACACGGAGGCTGGGAAGAGGCAAGAGAAACTAACTCCAGGCCAGAAGCGCAGGCCAGTGTAACACCCACTCCTGCCATTGGAAGAGTGAAGGTCAGCCCTCAGCGAGGGGCACCAAGGAGCCCCAGGAAAGGGAGAGGACATCACAGCCCTGTCCCTCTCCAGGTTAATCTCCCAACCAGCCAGGCGTTCCGACCCTCATTGCTAAGTTACCCCTCATTTTCCTCAGAAGAGCAGGGCCCCTAATAAGGAAGGGGTATCACATGTCTCTGTTTAGCAAATGTTTTCCATTCTTAATGCAGAGGCAAGGTCTGGGTTGGAGGTTTTGCAGTGCTGATGTAAACTCCCAGCTCATAATTCCAGCGGCTTGGAAAGGCTCAGTGCTTGGTAACCGGAATCTTCAGTGAATGGAGCAGAAGTCGGACCACTGGCTCCCCCAGGGACAGCTGACCCTGGCTCTCCTTGACTATTCTGGGGGCCTGGGAAAGGAGATGATCTTAGCCAGGGTCAGAGCCTGCCCTCCCCATGACAGTGCCCCCCTTTTGGAACTGTGGGCATCCTGCAAAATGAGTTGGGTCTGCCTCATTCCTAGATGCTAATCAGCTACAGCCCCTGGCACACCTGCACACCAACAGTCCCCTAAGTCACTGGTTCACAGGTACGCTCTGGGTTGGGTCCCCCACCTGGCTTCAGCCAGGGCAGCCCCACTGTCATGCATTTTATGTAGTGTGGCTTTAGGTGAGGTTTCTTTTGACAGAATTTCTTCCACTAAACCAAGGTTGGGGGAACACAGTCTTATTAGATTATCAGGGTGTGGACCAGTGGAAATTGTCATTAGCCTAGAAAAGGGATGGTCACTTTCCCTTCAGCCTCTCAGTGACCTGGCATTTTCTAAACCTAGACTTTCAAGCTGGGACTTTCTAAATCTAGCCTTTTAAGCATCTGGGAAAGAACTTCTTTTTCTAGTAAACCAAGAACTTCAGAACAGGCAACACAGCCTAAATGCCTTTCACTCCTCTCCAGCCAAATCCAGCTTAAGACTCACTCAGAGCCGAATTCTGAGTCCTCAGTTTCACTGCCAGGATAGAGAACAGAACCCAGCAATTGCCACTTTCATCTGCTCCCCATTTGCCGTGTTTCTGGGACCTCCCAAATGAATAAAAACCTTGGTCTGAGAATGGGGCTCCCACGGACCAAAATGGGCAGTGACCATGAATTAACTCTGAAGCTGCCTCTGGTTGGATGTGAGGGGTGAGGTGGGAAGGGGGGAAGAGGGAGCAGAAAGGAGGAGTGAGGAGGGCTCTCCCACCTCAGAAGGGCTGAGCAGCCTGTCTCCCCTGCAGCTGTTTGAAGGGAACATGCACTACGACACCCCTGACATCCGGAGGTTTGAGCCTGTCCTGGCGCAGTACGTGCGGGTGTACCCTGAGAGGTGGTCCCCTGCGGGCATTGGGATGCGACTGGAGGTGCTGGGCTGTGACTGGACAGGTAAGGCCCTCTTTCCACTGCGGGTCTCACTCACATGGTCTCATGACCCCGGCTTCCTGGGACGGCCTGGGAGGAGGTCAGACCACGACGGGGGGACGGGGCGGAGGCGCAGCCATCCCTGGGGTGAAGCCCCATCCGTTCAAAACGCTGCTGCCCCCCGCCTGCCCTGGGCTCCACTTTGTTCGACCTCAGACCACGGGCACTGCAGCCTCTGGACTCAGGACAGCTTCTCAAGGGATGTGCTTTGTCATTTTTAAAGGATCATTTCAGTCCTCCAGCCCCAGTCTCTCAAAAACAAATCATAACCACACACTGCCCACCCAAATTCAATTAGACCCTGACTCTTCAGGCCAGAGGGCTGTGGCTGTTGATTTAGGGAAGAAAAAAAAATGCTCATGATAATAAAGTAATCGGTTTATGTCTGAATCTGGCCTCCAGATGTCTGTGGCTAAGAGACTTCATTTTCATTTGGAAGCCACATCTGTAAAAGGCATTTATTTGCTCAGGCGGGACCCTGTTGCAGGGGAGCTGCCGAGAGCCCGACTTCTTCCCCGTGTGCCGCAGGAGGCTCGCTGGGCTCCACCCTGCGTCGCAGGCCCTGGGAGCACCTCCGAGTCTCCTGAACGAAGATGAGGCCCGCTGATCATGGCCACCCTCCTGGTTTCCCGGGAAGCGGCCCATCCATCCTTCCGAGTCGGGCCCGCCTCCCCTCCAGGCCCCGCCCTCCTCCCCGGGGCAGGGCTGGCACAGATCCCAGCTCGAGCCGGAGCCGGAGCTCGCTCGCTGCCTGCCAAACGGAGCTCGGGGGGCGGCAGGCAGGACCCCGGCCCCAGGTATCTCCATTTTCCTGTCTGTGCCGTACCTGTCAGCAGCTCACGCAGCAGGGGATCGTGGAGGATTAGTAAGAGCTTGTCGGAGAAGCGCTTTCGGCTCCCGGGGAGAAAAGTGCTGCCTGTGTGCCTTTATGATGGCGCCGAGGAAGTGTCCCGTTGAGGCACGAAGGCTGGGAATCGGGCCCAAATTAGCCTTTCTCACCTTTCAATGGAAGGCAGCCCCATTGAACATATTTTAGTGGGAAGACACTTTACTCCCCATCACGGAGTGAGGCCAGGTTCCCTGCAGCCTGCTGAGTGTTCCTCACCTGTCCTCTTGCAGGTGCTGAAAACTGCCCTCCAACAGTGACACAAGCTGGCTTCTTCTGGCCAGAATCAGAGGCTTAGAGATGCAGGGGACCCGAGGGCTTCTAGGCCAGTGGCTTTCAAACGTTTCTGACCACCATCCACAATTTAAAATAAATTTATATCATGAGCCACTCGACTTACAAACATGCATGCACACACACACACAAGCACACATACACGTGTGTGCTTATGGGATATAGTATATCATTAAGCACCCGGACTCTGGGGACAGATCTCCAAGTTCAAGTCCTGTCTCTGCCGATCTCGGTTATCCTAGCTGAAGAAGGGGGGGTGACCATAGTATATCTACACCCCCCAGGGTTGTCATGAGGATTCAATAAAATAATGGATATAAAATACTTAGCCTGCTGCTTGGCACCTAATAAACTTGTTATAGTAAGTAAGTGTGACTGAAACAAAAGGCTCCCAAAGTGGTGCTCATCCTTGCCACGTGAGTACACTCTGAAATATTATAGCCCCTATTTTAAAATGCTAGTCCTGACCCATGAAATTGACCTACAACCTGTTAACAAGGGTGACATACAGTTTGAAAAAAAAATCACCGATCTAGGCCAATGCCTCCTTCACAGAGAGGGAAACTGAGTCCCAGAGAGAGGAGCCACTTGCCAGAGGCCGATCAGCTACCGGAGGGCTGACTCATACTTCCCTCCTGTCCCTGGTCCTCCGGACCACGCCTCTTCCCAGGCTGGCCCTGCTTTAAGACCAGCTGGACAATTGCTAATGGCCTTTTCCTCCTCCTGCCCCCCCGCCAAGCTGGCCCAAATTACACCGGCGATGGTCAGCAACAGGTTTCTCATTTCAAAGTCCTCCTGGCCGTTCCTTGCAAGTTCAGAGTAGGGGCTCGATACCCTCCGCCCAGCCTCCTACCCTTTGAAGTCTCTGACATCTGGTTTCAATTGCCAGGGAGCGTAGTTTGATGGGCAGTTACCTCTAAGTGTCCGGTACAAACACAGCGGACACGGAGGCCGGCTACCGTTTCCTCACTTTCATTCACACGCCCTGCCCTCTCATTGCCTCGCCCGCCCCCTGTGCCCCTGGATTTAACATTATCTCTCTGCCACCCAGCTCACCCACTCTGCTACCTAACGTGTCCAGGAATCGCTCTCCCAGGCCACGTGGCTTTCTGCTTGTCAAATTTCCATTCATTTCTGTGATTCATCCTTGTTCCCTTCTTCATTCCTACCCCAAAAGGATAACAAGGAAAATAATGGACTGGGTTGAGTTACTGCAGCTAAATATTTGACAGGGCTGCTTCACCTGTTCACTTGTTTGTATGTCAAATGATTACTTCTTGCCCTGCTGACCATAGTTTGCTTTACAACGGAGTTTAAGATTCTGTGACACCGTAACAAATACGAACTTACAAGTTAGGACGCTTTGAGGTTATTTGCCCAGCCAGGTTTGGTCACCTGCTACTTGTATTTTGAATAAGTTGCCAACACTGACAGGTCTGGAGATTTTGTTTGTTCGTTTGTTTCACGCGAGGAAAAAAAAATCTTTTTGCAAGATCTGGCCACACTGGACCACCTCCCCTCGGTTCCTCAACCTGCTGGAACCAGTCACGTGGTGGCCTCCTTTAAACCAGGTGTGCAGGACCCCTCTGCCACTCCTGTCCTTTCCTCTCCCAGCCCCCAGCAGGCCATCCTCCCTAACAGTAGCAGTTAGCCTTCTAGAAGCATTTGAATTTGCCACACCCTGACCTAAAGGCACAGCCCCAAATTATTTCCACTGCAGGGAGTCTGAGTCACTTTGAGCCCATATTCTTTTCCATCTGGTTTTGCGCAGACACGAACCACGATGTCTGGGGTCGCACCTCCCAAGCTGTCGGGCTTGGCTATGACTTCAGCCGTTGTGCTTCTGATTATCTTGTAATAGGTGGGCCCCCAGGTCGGGTTAGCTTTGGTTCCGTCTGACTCAGAGAAGGCAGAGAAGAGAAGGCCCGTTCCACGCGCAAGCAGGGCTGAGCCCGAGACACGACAGCAGTCACCCAAGGGGCTGTGCACAGACAGGTGTTTTCCACAGGACGGAAGCTCACTCCGTTAACCCCGATTTTTTTCAAACCATTTTTGATGGGTGTCCTTCATTGCTTATGTGTGTGTGTCACCCACATCTGTGTCTGAAACAGAACACCCAGAGCATGGTTGAGCCCTGCCTGTGGTCAGTGTCACCCACATTCACTACTGCCTGGCGTGCATGGCCTTTTGTGCTGGCCTCAGGGCCTCTGCTGTGGAGTGGAGTGTGGGTTTGTGTTCGTGCCTCCATTACGGCTATTTCTACAGCTTGGGAGTATTCTCCTTAACACAGGCCATGGTCCTGACTTCATCACAGCACACAGAAGTGACTTCATGGGTGTGTGTGTGTGTGTGTGTGTGTGTGTGTATGTCCATCTTGGATTTCCTTTTTTCTTCCTTCTTGAAAGGCCCACCCTTGGAGGGGAGATAGTATTTGGCATCTTCCTGCTGGCTTTTGACACAGGCTGCTGCATGTGGTATTCACTCCCCTTCCTATGCCTTTCTGCAGACTCAAAACCAACGGCTGAGACACTGGGACCCACCGTGAAGAGCGAAGAGACCACCACCCCATACCCTACTGACGAGGAGGCCACGGAGTGCGGGGAGAACTGCAGCTTTGAGGATGGTGAGGACGGGGCCAGAGCCGTATTTCATCCAGGATGGTATGGGTGCCGAGCAGTCGCAGTGGAGGCTGGCCCATGGCTGGGGCCGGGACCTGGGGGTCCCCTAGGTCAGAGGTCAGGGAAGTGTGATACTTAGGGGCTTGGGGCAGTGGCTATTTCCAAACAATCTAGAAGCATTCAGATATTGGAACAACCAGTACAGCCCTACATCAGCTGAGATAAGGGGCCATCCAAGGAGGATGCCTCCTTTGAATAGTCTTTCCTAGCCCTCACTTCGTATCTTTAGAATCCACAGCTGTGATCGCCCCTCCTGCTAAGCTTGTCTCCGGGGCACAGTCAAGGGAAGATCTGGCTGTCATCTGGGTGACTTGGTCAGTGGAGCATGATAGGTTAACTCAGCAGTTAACCATGATTTAATTGCGTTGCCCTGTGTCTTTTACCACCACGGGTTGAGAAAGCCTGACAATTAGGATTATAAGATAGGGCACCGCATCCTCCACGAGGGGAGCGCAGGTCAGTGACAAAGACGGAAGTATGAAAAGGCACCTCACCCATTCCTCAAAACTCAGGGCCTCCTATTTGCGATCAGTCTCTTCACGTGGGAAATCTATTGCATTTTCATTTTATCTTCTAAGCATATCCAAGTTAGAGAAAAACAATAATTGGCAGAGCCCAAAAAGACATCACATTTTCAATCTTCCTGCTAAGGTCACAGAATATGAGGACATTCCTAACAAACCACAAAGTTTGGAACACCTGGCATTTGGGGCTAGAATTTAATGCTTGACAGCCTCCATTTACAGTAAATTACTGATCATTATTAAACGTTCATTAAACCAAATGAGGGAAGATTGGTGAAGAGGCTTGGGAAGTGATGGAGACATAAAGACGTAGCACCGAGTCAGTAGGTAGATGGTGAAATCTGTGGATCCGCACCCTTAGCCACTTGACTGTATGAGAAACTGCAAGGATGTGGTGGACGGCTCCCCAAGATGGCTACAAAGAAGAATGGGAGGGGAGCCAGAAATAAATGCTGAAGTTGTGTGACTGCAAAATGATAATTTAATGCATATGCTCTCAGGAATGTGCTTTTGTACATTGCGTGGGCCAGGGGACACTCTTGGTCAGGGATAGTTGAATACAGAATTCTGACATTTTAATGAACTTGTTTTTGTTTTATGAAGAGGAGAAAGAGACTTGGAGAATCTTCCAAGACATGTTTGAAAGAGTTTGAGAGCCAAAAATGGAGCGCTCTCATTTACTGTGTGGTGTTGGATTAGCAGGGTTTGCTTGGTGCAGGGCAAAAGGAGGGGGTTTTGTCTAAATGGCAATCCAAAGGAAAATGGAAGGACTTTCAGAAGTTTAATATAATCTTCCCGTTTATAGTGGTTTGTTTCATTTGGGGTTTCTTTGGTGGTTCCTCCCCTCTCGCTTTTTTTTTTTTTTTTTTTTTTTTTTTTGCAAAAGATCTCTTTGTGGAATTGGGTTCCTGAGATACAGTATGCGTATAAACATTAGAGAGGAATTATGGTATATTGAATTACTCCATATTTTTGAACGGAAAAATAGAAACTTAGAAGTTGTCGGGAAAAGGGGATGGGGAGGGCTAAGGGCTGACTTTTCCAAGCCACAGGTTGATGCTTCAGTAATAGATTCCATGTGTTTCTTCTCAACTCAAGCTGACTTTGGCCAAGGGTGGGCAAATATTAAATATTCTTTCTTGGGAAGGGGAGACATGAGCAGGACCCGGTGGCAACCTGCCGCCAAGGCCAGCAGTGCCCTTCCCCTCAGAGGTGAGCCGTCCCCACCCCCCGCCCGGGGCGGGAGCAATGTGTTTCCACCCGTCAGCTGTTCCCTTTAGACTTCCTAACCTGCCTTCCCCACGGAAATTCCTCTCTGGGAACCCTGAGAAGGGAAGTAAAAAGGCCAAAGACCCCACTTCCTCCCTGCTACCAGCGTTAGCCAACACTTTTCCGCTGTCTCCGCAGCTACTGAGGACAAGAGTCCAAATCTGGGTTCCCGTTTCCTCTCTTTCCCCACCTCCACCCCACCCCCAACTTAATCACATGTTCAGCACCAGCTCAGACTGGATTTTTAGAGCTGAGTGGAACCTCCAAAGAAATCCTTTGGGTTTGGTCTATCCGCTTAGAGGTGAACAGCCGAGCAGACGGGGACAAGCCATTGTGTGGTCTCTTAGATTTCCATTCTCTGCTGTCCCTGGAATCCTGGCCTTCAGGCACTCCGAGCCATGTAAAATTATTTTTCCTCCCGGTCAGCGCTGAGCTGAGCGGCAGGCTGGTCTGGTCCCCCCGATTTGCCCTAACATGCCAAATCGCCCACCTGGCAGTGCCTCCCCCAGGGATGCTGAACTGACCCCGTCTTCTGAAACAAGAGGCCTGGCATAGGGAGGTGAAGGGCAAACAAGCCTCCCTTGTTTCCAAGATCACTTTCTCCTCCCTGGCCAGCACCTCCCGCATTTTGAATTTCAGCCCCTCCGGATGCCAACGGGCTGTCCATCACTGCTGACAGCCAGGTTGGCAGGATCCTGCCTTCCACTGAGGCACTGGGGGGACATCCTTCTCTGGCATTTAGGGGACAGCAATTTCCACATTTGTCTGCTCTCCAGGGTGGCCAGAAGAGGCCGATTAGAGCCTGAAGCCATTTGGTGGCCTCATTTATAATTGCTTACTATGGGAACCACTGGCAGCCTTGGCTTTCATGCCTGGGAAGGATGAGACCAAAGGCTGACCCGAAAGCCAACAATCGCCAAGATGAGTTAAATGAATAAGCAAAGGGAGCCGTTTCTTTCTCTGCTCTCCCCTTAGGCCCTGCCAGCCGTTTAAATTGCACCACTGTGGCTGTTCTCCAAACCCATTTCATTCGCCTTGTTTCGGGGTTTTTGTTTTCCCTTTTAGACAAAGATTTGCAGCTCCCTTCAGGATTCAACTGCAACTTTGATTTCCCCGAGGAGCCCTGTGGTTGGATGTACGACCGTGCCAAGTGGCTCAAAAGCACCTGGACCAGCAGCTCTGGCCCCAGCGACCGGACGTTTCCAGGTAAGCCAGCCTCGAATTAAGCGATGAGAAAGTTAAGGCCAGCCTGCGCCATGTTTTTCAGCTCCATATTCCCTGACAAACTTCATAACTTCACAGAACAGTCCTCTGCCCTTTGCCTGCAAACCACCGGCCTTTACTTGACAATGTCACCCGATGGAATAGCTGGTTGGCGGTTCCTGGCCCTCTCTTGTGATTACAGAGCAGCCTGGAAGCTGGGAGGGAGCGAGAGAGGCCAAGATCAAAGGAGAGGAAAGAAAGAGCAATTAGGAGGTCCTAGGAGAGGGGATGAGTCAATGTCCCTTTGTTCCCATAGCCAGCTCTCGATGCCACCATCACAGAGCCCCTTGTGACTCCAAGCTGGATATTGTTCCTAAAATGGCCCACTGGGAAACTCCTGGCCCCAAGTCTGACTGATACTTTTTGGAGGGTATCATCACTTCTGTTGAAAACCAAGTCGAGGGCCTGAAATGCTGCCACACCCATGGGTGTCTAGCAGAGCTGCCTGGCACTTGGCCTCTTGAAGAGTGCTGCTGCTAGTCCTTGGAATATGGTGAAGCCGCCCTCTTGGTTTCAGAGAGCCCGATTTCAGAGGCTCTCCTGGCACTGTTGGTAGAGAGGGGTTGCCTTTAGCCCTTCTAAGCAGGAGTTGTCCACTGTTTCCATTGTGGCATGCTTTTACAGTGATGTTCTGGTAAATGTTTAACGACCGGCTCTCCAGGTTTAAAAAAAAAAAATCTGCTTTGTAATTAATGTTTGCCACTCTCTGTGGTGTGAATCCTCCCACTGTGGTTGGATGCAAGCTACCAACATGACATCACCGGAAGTGGAGTTGAGAAGTACACGAACACAGCCTTAGATAGTTTTTTTTCCCTCACACAGATAACATAGATATAAATAACTTCTGGATCATGCATACCAGTAAAATGTATTAAAATAATTAAGACGTATTGCATTTTGAGAATTTATTTCCTTTCGTTTTTAATATACTTTATTTCATTGCAACTTTATATAATTCAATTGTTAACAATGCTTGCATTTCACAGTAGGCTTGCAAAATTCCAGAAAACTCCACAATCGGCTCTCACACGCCAGTACGTAGCATACGTTGCTCTAGCACATCGCGCGTTAGCTTTCAGTGTTCCTGGATCTTGGGCCCCCGTAAGCGTTTGAGAGGGAAGTGCTTAATTCTGGAAATTAGTAGATCATATGTTGCCTGCCTAGAGGACGAAAGGGGGGAGGGACCTCCCCTTCTTCAGAGTCCCCCAGAGCCGCTCGGCTGCCCCTCACCCCGAGGACTGGCCGTGTCCCTGTCTCCAGGGACGGCAGTGGGATAGACGCTCTCCGCGGGCCGCCTCCTGAGCTTGCTTTCCCGGAGAGTCACAGCATCTGCTCCGGAGAAAAACATTTTCATATTTCAAGTGTTTATCTCTTCAGGATTTGAGTGCTCAGAGAGATTAATATCCGAAGATCACCACAGCCTCAGGCAACAGGAGAGAACACTTACCCTCGTCCCAGCGTTAATCACCCTCCCCCCTCTCGCTCACTGCAATAATGTTTAATTAATATAATGAGCCTCCTGCACGTTGGAAAAAAAAATACTTATTTTTATAACCCAGCCTGGATTTTTCATTTCATTTCCTCTCCTTTGAGACTTGGCCCAATTAATTGGTTGTTTTCCCAACCTCCACTTTTTATCCAAACGTAAAGAAGATTTGCCGTGGGGGTGGGGTGGTGTACGTGTGATGTTTATGTGTGTGCATTGGTGCGCTGTGTGTGTACGTGTGATGTTTATGCGTGTGCATTGGTGCGCTGTGTGTGTACGTGTGATGTTTATGCGTGTGCATTTGTGCGCTGTGTGTGTACGTGTGATGTTTATGCGTGTGCATTTGTGCGCTGTGTGTGTACGTGTGATGTTTATGCGTGTGCATTTGTGCGCTGTGTGTGTACGTGTGATGTTTATGTGTGTGCATTTGTGCGCTGTGTGTGTACGTGTGATGTTTATGCGTGTGCATTTGTGCGCTGTGTGTGTATATGTGTGATGTTTATGCGTGTGCATTGGTGCGCTGTGTGTGTACGTGTGATGTTTATGCGTGTGCATTTGTGCGCTGTGTGTGTACGTGTGATGTTTATGCGTGTGCATTTGTGCGCTGTGTGTGTATATGTGTGATGTTTATGCGTGTGCATTGGTGCGCTGTGTGTGTACGTGTGATGTTTATGCGTGTGCATTGGTGCGCTGTGTGTGTACGTGTGATGTTTATGCGTGTGCATTTGTGCGCTGTGTGTGTACGTGTGATGTTTATGCGTGTGCATTTGTGCGCTGTGTGTGTGCGTGTGATGTTTATGTGTGTGCATTTGTGCGCTGTGTGTGTACGTGTGATGTTTATACGTGTGCATTGGTGCGCTGTGTGTGTATATGTGTGATGTTTATACGTGTGCATTTGTGCGCTGTGTGTATGTATGTCTTAAGGTATTTGTGGGTTTTGTGTGTATGTGCATATGTTGTTTTCATGTGTAGATTTTGTGTGTTTGTAAATATGTATATGCATGCGTTTAGTTTGTGTGCATGTATGAATCTGTGTGTGTGTCTGTATGTTTATGTTTGAGTGTGTTTGTGGTTTATATGCATGTGTGTGTGTATGTGTGTGTGAGAAGTGTGTGTATAAGGGGGCAGCTTGGCAAAGGCACCTTGAATGAAGGGATGTAGGTGATACAGCAAGGGGAGGTTTACTGGCTCTTATTCAGCATCCATCCTCAGGTTCTTTCGAATAATTCCACTTCCTCCCTTGCACTCTTCTGAGCAGATTTTCTCTAAGAATGCCTGAGGTCAGCCCGGTCCAGACTCCAAGGCCACCAGTTAGCAAGTGACACTTTGAGGACAGCTCAAGCTACTCTCCATTGGACGCGGTTCCCGTCTGCCCCCTCTTCGCCCAGCCCTCACCCTCACCTGATGCCCCATGGGCTGACCCCGGCTACTGGCTGGGAATCCTCCTCCTGCCCTCGTTCCACTTGATTCATTACACCCTGCGGTTTGGGAAGGCTCTTCAGAGCCATCTTGCAGGGCGGGCAAAAGTCCAACCTTTAGCTGGCTGGAGGGGGACAGAAAGAAAATTAGGGCCATAAGGAACTGCTCAATCTAATGCTGTTTCTCCCTTAAGAAATCGAAAAAGAAAATAATTATTTTCCTGTTCCAGAGGAATCCCTGAAATTTGGAAAAGTGGCCCTTGGACGCTGCCTGCAGAAAACAAAATCATAATATTGTCTTCAGAGCCCTTCTCTCCATCCTCTGATGATTTAAAAATCATTTGCTGTATTCCCCATTGTCCTTCCCCTTACAAAACGTGATACTGGGCTCTAAGCAGGAGAGGATAGAGAGCCCTTTCTGTTCAGGGTGGTCCTTTCTTCTTCAAAAAAAAAATTGGGGCCCCGAGGAGAGCAGTTGGGAGAAAGGAAACAGCTGTGCTTGGTTAGGGGCAGGGCAAATGCTAACGGGTTCAGAGTCCCGGGACCTTCCAAGTCAAGCCTGAAAGTGCTGTGTCACCCACACTTCGCCCCTCCACAAAGAGGAGACCGCTCCACTCTTTAAGAAAAGTGTGCCATGTGTTTTATCTCCTTGTTAGATAGGTAACAAAAGTAATTATACTTAAGAAAGGAGGTGTCCCCATCAAGTGCAGAGGGAGAAGGGAGGAAAGAAAAAAGGCAACAGCCATGTTGAAATATCATACACAGACTACTTGATTAGAAGTGTCTGTGGAAACTACTTAAATTCCTTAGATGTTTTCTGATTTAGTTCTTTTCTCATGTTTTGTTTTGGTTTTTTTCTTTTCCTTTTAAGTAAGCAATTAGTTCTGTTCTTTTGGCTAGTGGTAATAGTTGCTTAAGGCTGACAAGACACCCACTGGTTTTATTCCACTGTTTTTGTTTTTCAAGATAGTCTTTCAAGACATTCAGAATTTCTTTTTTTAGCTCTTTGCTTGTGGCTTAGAAGCCTGGAGTGTGTTCATACCAGCCCCTGGGGGCCCTGTTCCGAATTCAGTGACCCCTGGTGGTTGCAGAGGAGATAGTACCTTGTTCTGTGAGAAAGCACTTTGCCTTTGCTCTGTAACTACAATGACACAGAAAATGTCTCCCCTAGTGGAAGCCCCTGTATCTCTCACAGATATTCTTAAGTGCATTGATCAGAAACAGAATTTTGAGGAAGATCAGATTCAGCTCTTTAAGGAACAAGGCAAAAATCCCTTGAGATGCTACGGTGAACCCGTGTGTCTAGACCTGCCCTGTGTAATATGGTAGCCGCTAGCCACACGTGACTATTTCAATTTTAATTAAAATTAAATACAGATAAAACTTCAGTTCCTCCATCACATCAGCCACATTTCATGAGCTCAGTACCCACTCTGTGTGGGACGGTGCAGACAGAGAACACGTCCATCATCACAGGATGCTGTCTTGGTCAGCACAGCTGGAGCACCTTCTGGCATGAAGAGTAACTTCCAGGGTGCTTGCTGATGCTGTTGCTCCTTGGTTTGGTATAAACCAAGAGAAAATAATGAGGGAGATGTGCCTTCTCCATGATCCCTTGGTGGGAGTGTTCAGTGCCTGGCATTTTTTGTCACTGTCATTGTACCTCAGTGAGTAACATAATAAAGTAAGCAAGTAACATACCGTTAGACAGTATAGGAACTATTTCATTCAGTCAAAAAGAGTAAATACGGGGCTTCCCTGGTGGCTCAGTGGTTGAGAGTCCGCCTGCTGATGCAGGGGACACGGGTTCATGCCCCGCTCCGGGGAGATCCCACATGCCGCGGAGCGGCTGGGCCCGTGAGCCATGGTCGCTGAGCCTGCGCGTCCGGAGCCTGTGCTCTGCAGCGGGAGAGGCCACAACAGTGAGGGGCCCGCATAACGCAAAAAAAAAAAAAAAAAAAAGAGTGAATACTAAGTAATAGAAATAATAGTAATAATTGTTTTATTATTATTGTTGTTATTGTTATTATCTTCAGGAATGAGACAAGACTAGAGATAAAGGTACTGTTCCAGGTCAGCTTCAGATTCCTCAAGTGTGTGGTCACCCTAAATGTGTGTTCTTTTATATATTTGTTGACCTAACGAAGTATGATTACAATATTACTTCATTTCAGTAACTTCAAATCACGGAAGTGACATAAAGAAAACAGGCAAAGGCTATTTGGAATAGTATGCCTTTATACAAGGACAGAGCTTTGGCTACCTAGCATTTATATGCTTATTGGATTGAGAGACCAGAACCTTTACTCTGGGTTCAAAAACAAGTGAGAGTAAGTCAAGAATACCATGTTCTGAAATATTCACATTTTACAAATGGCGGCTCTTCCATCAGATGTAAGTGGTAGTCCTGTTGACTGCTCGTAGGGCTGTTTTGATGCAGATTGGGTCACTGAATAAACACCATGAGAGCAGAGGACCAGAACTGTGGTTCACTATGGGATATACAGGCAAGAGGATTAAGTGTGAGTGGGTATGGTCAGTAGACAGTCACAGAGAAATCAGTGAAAATGACTGATGAGTCAACTTGCTTACAATGGGCTTGATTTTGGGCGGTGAGTTAGCAGGGACTCTGTGAATTAAAAAGCAACTCTCTTAACTCAAAAGACCTTCCTCATAGGTGGGACCGATGGCAGCAAACAATCCAGACACGGGACTGGCATCAGCTTGAACTGCCTTCAGAAAGAGGTTGCTGTGGCGTGTCTGGGGCACAGCCGCTACAAATATGGAGATGGGAACTTCTCGGGCTTAGAGCAGGCTAGATAATTAAAGACCAGGAACAGCTGGGCTAAAAGAAAGCCATATTTAAGGAATAACTTCAACTGGAAAAGGAAAGCATAGAGGCCCTTCTTTAAGGAGCGTAGGAAGGAAGACATCTCTGACTTTGTAGAAAAGACAGCAGTAGAGAGGAGAAGCTCTTCCTTTTATTCTGAAAGTCATGATTGGTTGAGTGTGTAAGATCGATAATGAAGGGGCAAAGTGATAACAAGACTGAGTCGATTGCAAACCTTCATGAAAGCTGACATACCAAAAAAAGCAGCTCAAGATAGACTCCTGCAAAGCCCAGGCCTGAAACCTCAAATGTCCACAAGATGGTCAATTGCAAACCTTGAGAACATCCTGCCGAGTTCATCCAAAGTCAGTGTTTCCCTTAGTCAGTTGTTAATTTGAGGACCTTAGCAGAGATAGTCTGACCTTGGGAGGCCAGCTGAGGGGCTGACTCATGTCTTAAGCATGACCTATACAAAGAGACTTCATCTCCTGCAGCACTAAATATTCTTTCAGATGGTTTTTCTAGTAGGAGGGCAAGATGCTAGCCAGGAGATGCGTGTGTTGGACAGATGGTGTGTTTGGCTTTGCGATAGCCTGGAGGATCAGACTGGTGATTTATTTCAGGGTTTGGTAAGGTGTCGGCACCACTGATTCCATTGCTGTTGGGCCAGAAGTGGTCACATGATCAGCTGAAGCCAGATGTGGTCATAAATCGCCAGGTGAAATGTCAGGAGACCCTTTCTAGAGACAGCAGCAGGTTAAGACGCTGAATGACCTTGTCCTCTGCACTTCCTCTCTGCCCTTTTGAACTCCTGTTGTTCATTCCCATGCGATTGTTTTCCCTGCGTCATGGGCAACAACAGATGTTTTGAGTCAAGAACCTAGCAAAACGCCTCCCAAACATGTCAGGTCTGGGGGGAGATGGATTGTATCTCTGGAACATTTTTTCTTCATTCTCTTTCTGCTGCTAAATGTATCTCCTCTGCATTGTTTCCCGTTGGAAGCTATCCATTGCCGACATCACTGCCATCAGCTAAAAAAACAAGAAGACAGCCTCCGGCAGGTAGAGCTAATTCTTAGCTGGCCATGTTTGGGGACCTTTTAACAATCCAAAGGGCTTTTCCCCTAAAGTCTAAGTAAATCAATAAAGTAGCCCACCCATGCCAGGCCAGCCCTTTGCTCTATCAAGTCACCAACAGCCACTGTCTGTTAAAACTTCCTCTGTGTTTGGCAGTGGTAGGCCATAAATTAGAATGTTCTAGAAGAGCAAACTCCACTGATAGCACATGTGCTTCGCTCACAGCACATATACGGGTGCCATGACTTCAAAGAACTGAAGCACTTAGCTTGGCGAAGGGTCAGTGTGGAGACCTGCCACAACCAAAGCCCTGGAAAGCGAACATTTAAAGAGGCAAGTGTTGTGTTTCCTGAGGAAGTGAAGACCAGGGTCTTAATTCTTCACAAGTGAAAATGTTTCTAAGTCAGAGGACAGAAATTGGCTGCACTCCCTTGGGAATAGGAGGAGGACATGTGTCTAAATGACAGTAGGAAAACTTAAAACTGAAGTTAAGAAGTTTCTGACAGTTAGGGCTGTGACCCAGAAAACACATTGCCAGCATGGCCTATGGACACTCCTCCTCTGGAGAATTTAAAGCGAAGGGTGGACAGCTGTTCTGGAGATGTTTTCAGCATGGTTCCTCTGGGCAGCAGGGCTGGCCCCATCTAAATGGTCTTTTGAGGTCCCACTCTCATTCCAGAATCATGTATTATTTTATTGCATCTACTGTAGATTGACCCAAAAGCATGTGGTAAACAGTGTCTGTTGTACAACTTGAGGTTGGCTGGTTTCTGGGGTTAGGATGGATCTGGGAACCATCTTATTCCAGAGAACATCTTTTCTGTCCTTGAGCCAAATCTTACTTCCTTTGAGTCTTGGATTTGTCCTCCCAGGTTACTGGTGCTCTTTGGACCCTTTTTCTTTCTAAAAGAAACAAAAAGGCCAGCACAGGAGGCAGTGGGTTTAGTGATGGCAGTGGAAATGAAGATCAGAGCATTTATGGAGCGTCTACTGTGTCCCTGTTCGTATGCAAAGCACCTTACAAGGCTCTTTCCATTTCCTCCTCCTCACGACCCTATGCAGTATTGCTGTTATTATATCCATTTCACAGATGGGAAGACTGAGGCTTTAAAAGACGAGCGAACATTAGGATTCCAGCCCAGATGAGAGGCGAGTTTCTGGCGATTTTACTCAGTCCAATCAGGGCTCAGATCTTACTTCCATTGCTCTCTAGCAGTGGTCTGGGACACAGGACTTCAATTCTCTGAGCCTCTGTTTCCTTTCTGGTAAAAATGGAGAACATAATATTTAATTCACAGGGAAGATTACGGAAGGCAACAAAGCCACCAGTGTGATATCTGGCCCCCAGAGGTGCTCAGGGCACAACAGTTCTCTTGCCACTACTCTTCCTCTCCCCATCTCTGGGCTTTTCCTGGCCGAAGCCATTCCTTCATGATGTCCTGCTTGTACTCAGTCCTCTCTCAGTGACAGGCAGGGACGTTTTGCAGCTCAGTGTCCCTCTGACTGATGTCTACTGCTAATTCCTTAAATTTACATATCATCTTTCTTCCCTTGAGTTCATAGCACTTAACAGACAAGTGGGGCGCAAATGATTTCACTAAGTGGAATTCAGAGGCCTGCTTGTCTTGAGATTCCGCAAACTAGTGGATTAGCTCAGATGTCAGTGCTGAATTATGATCCTTCAGCTGCTCGTGCTTGGCATGCCACCAGCATTAACTCCCTGGTCTTCCAGTGGTCCTTTAAATCATGCACAGTGATTATCATTTTATTGTGAGAGAGAGAGAAGAGAGGAGAGGAAAGGGAGGGAGAGAGGAGGGAGCCAGCTCAGGTACCCAGGAGAGGCATTCTGTGAAACCTTTGGCCTCCTCGTACCTGAAGTTTTAGCAACAGGATGGGTAAATAAAACAGACCGGATAAAATCCAGCCAGCCCGGCTCTTTACACCTCCACACACATTTTACTGACTAAATTCTAACCATTATGCTATGATTCCCCTGCTGCTTAAGAATGTAAATTCACACAAGTGACAGTATTTCTGCCAAGCAATTTTCAGGCAGCCAGTGGGTCTTATTTGTGAAACTGTGAAGGAAGAAGGCTGCATAATAAGTCTCTGAAATCTGGTTTCCTTTATATACGAGTGGAAACAGTAAAGGCTAGGAAATGACTGGAGCATGGGAGCGTTTGGGGGGGTTCCCACTGGTAGCTCAGTGGACTGGATGCCTCCACGGGTCACCCTGTTTTGGGATCTGCCTATTGACTGTAGGTATATTCACTTTGCAAAAGCTATTGTACCTTTTTCTTTATACATATTCACATTTCAGTATAAATGTTCCGTAATAAAAAGCAGAGCATCTCAAAAAAAATCACCTCACCTTTGAAAAAGGCTCAGTAGGATGGGAGGGAACTGTGAGAAGATTATGTGAACCTGAGAGGCCAGGTGATTCCCCCTCTCTTCTTGTTTCCAATGGGCAGCCTCACTGCATTCTTTATCCATGTGTTTGTCATTCATTCATTCATGGGAACAAAATTTTCCCGAGTGGTGGCATATATTTGTCACTATCTAGGGGCAGGGAGAAGAAGCATTATTAACCCTTCTATGTGTAAGGCCAGGACCTTACATCTAACCAGGGCAATAGGAAAGACACACACCAAACAGTTAAATTACAGTACAAGGCAGTGGGTGTTTACCCGCTGAAACGCATGAAAAATGGCCTCCGGTCTTTTTTAAAACAAGGTAAAATCAGTGGTGTGGTCAGTAGATGCTCGAGTTGTTGAGAGAAGAGAGGAATTAATGTTGAAATGTGCCAGAATGGTTAGGAGAAGAACTAGCAACAGGGGGGTGGGATGGGGGTCGGGGAGCAGAGAATTACAGGTAAATGGAGAAAGGGCAACAGCCCTCAGCAGAGAAGCCAGTTTGCCTTGAATAGCATGTGATTGATTACACGGACTGGGGACAAGGTATTGGGGTCACAGCTGAAGTGAAGGGCCTACTGCCTGAATGTGGGGAAACCTGAAGTCAAGTCCAGCTCTGCTACTCACTAGCCTCTCTCCCTTGGAAAGTCACTTGAACCTTTCTGAGCCTCAGTTTCTGCATCTTGTGCAAAATAAGTGTAGTAAGACCTAGCTCACAAGCATATAGCAATGATTAAATTATGAATGCATATCAACATGCTTTGTAACCTGTAAAGCATTATGCAAATATGACTTATAATTATTACCATTAATAGTGGCAGTGGGGCTTCCCTGGTGGCGCAGTGGTTGAGAGTCCGCCTGCCGATGCAGGGGACACGGGTTCGTGCCCTGGTCTGGGAAGATCCCACGTGCTGCGGAGCGGCTGGGCCCGTGAGCCATGGCCACTGAGCCTGCGCGTCTGGAGCCTGTGCTCCGCAACGGGAGAGGCCACAACAGGGAGAGGCCCGCATACCACAAAAAAAAAAAAAAAAAAAATAGTGGCAGTAATGAGACCTGATAGGAGAAGCATAGGTTCAGAAGTTCTTTGCGTGTCTGCTTGTGGCACCAGTGTCTCCTCCCTCAGCAGATCACCATCATTAAAATTCTCTGCTCCAGACAGCTGCCTACGTATCTGTGCTGACTTTGGCCTTGAAGAGGTCCCGTGTTGTGGGACATTAGACCAACGTGGTTCTGGATGGTTAAGGAGTCCCAAACTGGAATCCGAACTATGCATCCCGAGCTGGTCTAATTTGACTTCAGGGGAGGGTAGCTTGTAGAGCAATAACCCTGGAGAATCTAACCAGAAGGGACTTAGGGGAGACAGGGAGGAGGGAGAGGCGTGGCCAGGAGAGGAGAGGAAAGCGCTGTTTCTGGGCCACTGATGACTGTCACAGGCTCCACTCTCACTAGAAAGATGCTGTCAGCAGGAATAACAGCAAACCGGTGGTCCAGGAGTACCCTGCTGATTCAGGGCTCTGGAGTGCCCGCCTGTCCTGCCCTGATAAGCCCAGGATGTTCACAGTCCCTGTTGAGTAAGAAAGCTCTGTGCCCACGTCTCAGATTAACCTGATCCTGAGGTGTCTGATATGCTGGGTATGTGGTGCAAAAGTGCCCCTGCCATCTTGCAGAAGTGTTCAGCTTAAGATGTTTCAGGGCCCAAAGGAGGCCGTGAGATTTTCTCCTCAGATGCCATCCTGCTCTCCGTGCAAGTGGCCGGAATGCTCCCGCACGAGCTGGATTTGCTGGTGCGGGTCCCCAGACCTGTGTCTGCAAGGCATGGGGTCTGCCGGCAGGAACGGGAGCTCGGCCTCCCACACAGTACCTGATGCATCTAAAAGCTAATCGGCCAAAAGACACGCTCTTCAAACATTTGGATGGGTGAAACCTTCATTTCCCAATATGTGTATGTTCTCTGCTAAACACTTAGCCTTTGTTAGTGATGATGACAGCACTTGTCTTCATTGGGGCTGTGTTTGCCTGACTCTCTAAGGAAGGCCGAGTTCAGGCCTCCCCAGGCTGGTCAGGGAAGGGATTGGGGTCTCAGGCCCCCTGAATCACCCCTGTGCTGCCACCTTTCCCTGTTCTGCTTGAACAGGGATGTGAGTCTTCCGAGTTGCAGTTACTAGAGCCCAGACACCATCCAGTAGCACCGTGGGAGACAGAAGCTTTTAAATGTCTTCCATTTGGACAGTGCCCAGCCAAGATGATAAAGGCTTGAATCATAAACCACCTGGCCAGAAACATCCTCTAGTCTAGCAGCCATTTCACCCCTTTATTATCCAGTTCATTAGAGTGCACTGGCCCTTTGGGTAAGCCGATGATGAGTAAAACGTAGGTCTGGCCTCTCAGAATCTAGGAGGGAAAGACAAGTACAAATACAACCAGCCAAGACCTACGGCCAGCGGCGCCGGGTGCCATATGTCAAAGGCACAAAAGAAGTGACGCAGGGAAATAGGCAGGAGGGACCTTCTTGACGTAAAGACTCAAGAAAGGGCTTCAAGAGGATGCAGCATTTGAGTCTGGGCTCCAGAGCCCTAAGAAAGGGACACAGGGCCTGGAGAACTAGTTCGTAAATAAACAAAGACACCCAAACTCTGCCCCAGCTTCCCCCCCGGAGGGACCACAACTGCCAACTGGTGTCTTTCGCAAGCATTTACCAGGACCCCCTGTTTGGGTTTGTTTCCCCCCAGATGACAGGAATTTCTTGCGGCTGCAGAGTGATGGCGGGAGAGAGGGCCAGTACGCGCGGCTCATCAGCCCCCCCGTCCACCTGCCGCGGAGCCCCGTGTGCATGGAGTTCCAGTACCAAGCCACGGGAGGCCGCGGGGTGGCGCTGCAGGTAGTGCGCGAAGCCAGCCAGGAGAGCAAGCTCCTCTGGGTCATCCGCGAGGACCAGGGCGGCGAGTGGAAACACGGGCGGATCATCTTGCCTAGCTACGACATGGAGTACCAGGTGGGGTGGCGACGGGAGACCGTTGCGGAGATCCGAGAGAATCGTTGTGATCTGTGTTTCAATATTTCAAAGGGCCGTGCCCATTCATCTTTAGGGAACGCGGTTAAGCGCCGCTGTTTTCATTGTGTTTCTCACGTTGCCATGGCAACTAAATGACACTCTTATTTGTTATTCAGAATGTGCCTATCTCTACACGCAGACTTGGTTCTTTGTTTCTCCTATCGCCTTTTATATTGCTGAAACCTTCTCCAACAAATGTTTCTTCTCTCCATTTTATTTTAGATGGCTATCAGGTAGGCTGACAAAGGGACGCAGAAGCCAGGGAAATAGACACAAACAAACCGTCCACACACAAGGGAAGAAGCCTGTGGAGCCCCTCAGACTCCGAGGAGGAGGAGAGGGCAACAGCCTCCCACCCCTGTCCCAGCAAGTGTGAACACGGGAAGGGGAGGGTCGCTGTTGGTGCTCAGTGGCCAGCAGACCAGAGAGACTCCTAAGTGAGTGGTATCTCGCCCAGCAGCTCCAGGGGTTGAGTTCTATTATCTCTGCCCCACAGAGCAAGAGCCCCAGGCACAGATGGGTATGCACAGTGGGGCTGAAACTTGGGTAGGAGTAGGCATACTGTGGAAGAGGTGACTGAGAACCAGCCAAAGCATTAACCTCCTCCTCCTCCCCAGACGAGAAGCAGCAACAGATGGCTGGTGAGGCAGCCAACTGCTCGCTCAGCTTGCCAGAGGACATGTGCTCGTTTGCAGAGGGAGCCTGGGGAGGGCGAGAATGAGGGCAGAATGGAGACCACAGAGCAGAGCGGCTCCTGTGTGCTGCCTGCAGTCACTCTCGAGCTTGTTAGGCAGCCTGAGTCCCTCTCCCCCCACCATCACCTGCCTTCCCACTTATAAACCTCAGTGTATGGTGTTGCGAGTACCTGTTGGCATTTTTGTCTCGCCCACTAAACGGTGAGATTTCCTGGTCAGAGGGTCTTCTCTTATTAGGCTTTGTAACTGTCATGGTGCCTGGCACGTCGTAGGTGCTCAGTAAACTAGTGGTGAAGGAAAATCACTTCCCTTCTCGTTGTAATAATGGAGCCATAGGACAGTGTTACCCCTGCAAGGTGACACAAACGTGTATACTACATTTCTCACCTTACCCCCACCTGCTCGTGTCCTCTGAGTTTCCAAATACCTGGATTGGGCATTTGAAAGATTTATGAGAAAAAATATCAAAAATGGCTAGGGAAATTTCAATTCTCCATTAAACGTGCTCTGACTGTGGTCCTTCTAGTCAATACATTCTGGTTACTGGACAACAATATCCATCACGTTGTTATATATGTATTTTTTAATCACCTCAAATATGCATTTGATTTGAACCAACTCTTTTTAAATTAAGATTTCAAGCACCATAGCCATGTGGCCAACAGATGTGTACCAGGTGCAGTAACGCGCACAGACACGCACACACACACACACACATACACATACATTTTAAGCTGCAGTTAACAGAAAATTGGAAATCTTTGCACTGTTTGGACGAGGAAGCTCAGTTAACCACGGCTCTTTTTCTTCTGGCTTCTAGATTGTGTTCGAGGGAGTTATAGGAAAAGGACGTTCGGGAGAAATTGCCATTGATGATATTCGGATAAGCACCGATGTCCCGCTGGAGAACTGTATGGGTACGTGAATATCTGTCTCTTTGTGGCTCTTCCAAGGGCTGGGATGTACAAGAAGAGACAGCACATCGTTTTCAAACACAGCTCTTACCCAGTGGGTGGGGCAGCTCCAGTCTGTGAGGTAGGCGAGGTGTGAGTGCAGTTATAGCTTGGGCTGCATTCAGGACGGGAGAGGGGTGAGATGAGGTGAAGTCTTATATCCCCGTTCCCATTCAGAAATAGACACACACTAAGTATATGAAGATTCAGGGTGCCAAGACCCCATCATCAGACTCCAGCTTTTAGCAAAGAAAATGCTAGAGGGCGAGAGCAACTGTCAGTCAGAATTACATGATGGAAAGGTTTGATGGATTTAATGGAAGCCTTCACTGGTGAGCAAAAATAGTACATATGTTATATCAGAGTGATAACACAATTACCCAAGTAGCTCTTTTACATGAATGAATTGCAGGGCAAGCTATGGCATGTGAAGTAAGAGTTTAGATTTTGCTTTGAGGCTCATATCTCTAATGCCCAAGATGCCAAAGTTGTACGATTAAACATTGCATGCCAGGTGACCAGCATAGGAAGGACACTGTCACCTTGGACAGAAGTACTGAGCAGCCAGCCCACCTGAGATGCACACATTTTACCTAGTTCACCGCCACGGGCCCATCAGAGCCATGGACATTCCCCAAAGCAAGAGGAAATCCTGAGAAGGAACGAGACCTACTTTCAGTCTGCAGAGTAACTATAATAACTCACCAAGTGCTTTTCTTGGCACGTGGGTCCCAGGTGTGTGTGTGCCTGATGATGTCAGAGCACCTGGGACCACCCTAGTCTCTTCAGGCAATTCTCGGGGCCTCAGGCATCTAAAAGTAATCCAGGCTCTGAGAAAGTAATCAGTGGTAAGTGACTGATTACAATGCTTCAGGGACCCATTACTCTATAAAGGACTTTTTGTTCCAAAGCAACTTTGAGAATCTTTTCCCCACCTACCCGGCCCCCATGATGATGATGTGTTAGACATGGTCTAGAGCATGTGGAGGACATGGGATACTTTCCGTGGGATAGTATAAAAAAGCTTGATGAAATTCATCTTCATCATACCCTTTGTTCACCCTATTTCTTCCCCTTATCTAACTCAAATTTTTTTCTGTTTTTTTTCCAGAACCCATCTCAGCTTTTGCAGGTGAGAATTTTAAAGGTAAAAAGAGTTCTTTTTAAATTTCTGCATGCCTTTTCCTTCCCCCCATGTGATATGAATTTGGTGGAGGCGGTAAGCCTCCAAATTTGACAAAGCTCACAAGAGAAAATAGATGCCACACCTCCTCGCCGCTAGATGGCGCCAACAACACCTGTAGATGCAGGGAAAGGGGGATTGAGATCCTCACTGTCTCTTCTTTAATTAAAGTTTAGAAACCTGTAATAGAGACAAATAGGTTACAGATAAACCTTTCAGCCTTGCACTGTCCAACGGAGAGCAATGAGGCTGAACATGCATGAGTGGTGAGAAAGGAGAGGCTGTGGGGAGACTGAACAACAAAAAGAGTCAGTAGTAAATTAAAAGTGAAATGAGGTGGCAAGGATTTATTTTCGCCTGAAGATGGTTTCTTTCCAGTCACAGGGTACCAAGGCAGCGGTCTCAATTAACCCTCCGTGAGGGACACTGGTGGGCAGTTTTGTGAGGGAAGAAAGTTAGGGGAAACACACAAGGAATGATAATCCAGAGGGGGGAAAGTTGCAAAACTCAGGAGCTGGTGTCTGATTAAGGGAGGAAGGAGGCTCATTCGGTGACTGGAGTTAGAGCCCTTGAAATACAAGACGGAAGACCAGAAAAGGGCATTTTATCCCTAATAAGGTAAATAGGGAGCAGGGCAAAGAAAGAGGAATGTGGGAGGCTTGCCTTATCCAGGGAGGGAAGAAAGACCTCCAAACTTGGGGATGCTAATGTCTGTGCTGTTTACTGCAGTGGATTTCACATTTCACCCTCTTTGCAGTCCTCTTGGTTGACACGGCTAACATGTCCACCCGGGTTCCAATGCTAAGCATTTAGAAGCCACTCTATAAATGCTTCACTTGAGTTGGCTGCGGGGGAAAGCGCACTCAGAGACACTCACCCTCACCTAAGGACGGACCCTGTTTTATGCAAACCGTTGTGAGGGTTTCGGTGCCCTGTTTGTATTGGCTGGCCTTAACCCCACAGGTGACAGCATTTCAGAGGTAAGGGAAGTCCTTTTTGTGTCTGAAGTCTAGGCTTATTATCTTCACTCTCAGTAACCTGTCCAGCTCCTGGCTGGAGAGAGATGACTTCCTGGGGTGCCACCTAGATGTGCTCTCTGACTCCAAATCATCTCACCCAGTTTGCCACTCCTCAGCCACAGCCCTGAGACAGTAGCTGAGGAAGAGGACAGCACGGGGCACGGCAGACCTACCTACGTAGAATATCCTTCCTTTCTTTGTCACCTTTCCTTGCCTCCGAAACCCCACCCTCACTCCCTCCCGCTGAACATTTTAAAGTATTAAGGGTATTCATGTGCATTTGTTGGTGCTCCTTGGGTGTGAGATTTATGTTAATGTGAATCTAAAAGTATTGGAAGGAAAGCTGAGATCAAAACCGAACGGCTTGGAGTACAGTTGAATTCAAGTTCTAACTTTCGGGACCCAAGGTAATGTTGACGCTCAGGCGGTGAAACTTGCTTATGTTGTTTCACATGATTTTGACTGATTGTTGAGACTCAAAGCTCCGAGGAAAGGCTGGCTACAGACTTACAGCCCCTGCTGCAGACACTGTGCTGTGTGAGCACACATGCCTGGGTCCATGAATGACACGTACGGTGGCTAAGCACTTTGCTTCTGTAAGAGAATAAACAAACCAGGGCACATGTGCTGTCCCGGAGGCTGTGTTTACCATGAACGTCACAGGCCAGTCATGTTCTCTTGTAAAAAATATATATATAAATAAAACAGCCTCAGAGCCGCCGTGCTCATTTAGCCAAAATAAACACAGGGCTTAGGGACTCGAAGGTAAGAATTTCCAGTGCGCTCCCGATGGGCTGCTTTGGGGGTTAAGCAAAGGCAGCCCACGAGTGGCATGGATTGGCCCACAGCTGTTGTCTTGAGAGATAACGAACATCTTTGGAAGGAGGAAACCAAGCTGTGGGGAGCAGAGACTTGGCTAAGGAGTCAAGAGCAGGATAGGAGTTGAGGATGGACAGGTTCAATTATATCGGCAAGTTTTACATGGAACTCTGACTTGGTAGCCAGATGAACCCAGGGCCAGGGAGGATTCTATTGGGTTGAGGCCCCTCTGACCTCAGCAGGCACCTCTGGATTTTGACTCGAGCGAAGCCTTCCATTTGGGAGAGGAAAGCGGACCATTCGCTCTATCTACTCACCTCTCCTGGTCAGGGCAACAGCAGCCCTCTCTTGCTGGGGGTGTGGATTCCTTGGGGATGAAACCAGGCTCTCACTCAAAAAGAGAAACAGAGAAATCAGGTTTGGGCAAGCAGGCTATGGAAAGTTGATGGTGAAACAGTATTAACAACAGGCGTATATATTGTTAGTATGTTTTTTTGAATTGGGGTTGTTTTTCTTTTCCATTATATATTAAACACGAGACGGAAGCAATCTTATTCTTTAGGAGAGATCTATGTGTACCAGGTAAATCTTTAAGGAAATGCAACAAAAGTGGCCTCTGGACCAGGGCTTATTAGTCTTGATCTTTTATATTTTGAAATGTCTTTCATTTTCTGCCTCTTACTCATTTCTTGCCATAGAACATTTTCTTTTAATTCAAATCGCCTTTTGTCTTCTGCTTGGGGTGTATACTTTGATTGCATACCGGGGTATGAGTCAGTAGTGAGGAGAAGCAAGCCACGGAGAAAAAGAGAGCCATGTAGAGAAGGGGCGAGGAGGAGAGAGTGAATAAGCTGTGTTGTCATGTGATGTTTAAAGAGACTTTTTTTGCTGTTGTTCTAAACAATGTAGCCTGGGTGCGCTTTTCTTTTTTCGCTCTTTCTTTTCTTTTTTAAAAGCACTGGCTATAGACAAAGTGCCGTCATGTATCTTGTTCTAGAATTTGAGCTTTTACAAATGAAAAACTGTGTGTAAGGGTCGGGGGATGGGGGAAAACCGAAAAGGGGTGTAATTAAGGTGATGGATTATTTTTTCTTAACCAACACGTTCTTCTTTCAATAAAAGTAAAAAGAGCAATGAGGAAGCCAGTAAAAATATATAAAGCCCATAATCAGAGTTCTGTAGTTGTTAACCAGCCAGTTATTTTTAGCAGGTCACAGTGGAAGCAAGAGTTCTTATTCATGTTAGAGGCTGTGGGCTTTGAACAAAGCTAGGGCAAAGAGACAGAGTCTGGTACCCTACCTGTCAGAGACCCATGGAAATCCCAGGCACGGGGTGGGGTGGGTGGGCAGTGAGAGTGAAGGATTCAGAAGTGCTGTGTCTACCACTGATGGATGCTAAAAGGAACATCAGTAGCTCCTGTTCAAGCCCGTGAACTTGGGTTTTATGCCTCAGACCAGTTCTGAGGGCTGTCGGGCCCATCCCTTGGGTCTCACCTTGTGCAGTCCTCGACAGTTTTCAACCAGGTAAAACCAGGAGAAAGTGGACAGCACAGGCTATCTCCTGGGCATAGAGGGGGCCCGTTTTGAGCTAATGACAGAGCTGGCTGGGGGTTGACCCTATGCATCAGGTTTTCAGTTCTGTTTATTTGGTACCAACCGGCCCACCTCCGCCGTTTCCCACCCCGATCTCTCTGTCCCCACCCTCATCCCCCCTCGATCTACCAGTCGGCTGCCTCCCGAGGCTTTGTCCCCCAGTGTGATGAGCCACATCCCCGGGCACAGGACGTGGGGTTGGCCTCAAATTCCCTCTTTCTTTGGCTCTCTCGACTAGAAGCACTTGCGAAACACAGTGAGGGTTAATCGGGCGTTCCTGCAGTAATCCTCTGATGAAAGGCGGAGAAGTATTCCTAAACCCTGCCAGGGCTCCAGATAGGCAGCTGTGGGGTGTGACTCCTTCTCCTTGGCCCCCTCCCCCTGACGTGCACAGCTGCCAGATCAGAGCTAGGTGTTGCTGAGCCGGAAAGCCTGGAGATGAGAAGTGTGTGACCTGCTCACTGCCTGGCTGTGGCTGCTCGCCTGAGGGGACGCCAAGGCATCGTTTGTGAGATTCAAGTCACAGAGGCCTGACGCGCTCCCTCCCCCCGCACGTTTGCCATTCATCTAAACAGCTGCCAACGTCAGTTTCTCTAAGGGGAGAAGGAATTTCTTTTCGCTGACTTTTCCTCTCTCCGGGAACAGGAAGGACGAGCCTTAGTTTGAAAGAAGTAGCCTCTGCATAGCACAGGGAGATCAGCTCGGTGCTCAGTGACCACCTAGAGGGGTGGGATAAGGAGAGTGGGAGGGAGACGCAAGAGGGAGGGGATATGGGGGTGTATGTATATATGTATAGCTGACTCACTTTGTTATACAGCAGAAACTAACACACCATTGTAAAGCAATTATACTCCAATGAAGATGTTAAAAATAAATAAATAAATAAAAGAAGTAGCCTAAGTGCCACCAAAGGGCGGACAAGTGTCTGAGACTTCAGCCAGCCACAGGTCTGAGTTTAGGGGGGTTTAGACAGATGTGGGAGACCACCAGCTCTCCTGCTAACCTAGTGGAAACCTTCTTCCGGTGATCCCCACACACACGAGTGCAAGGCAACCCAGAAGAGTCATTTCACAGGGAAATTTTGCACTTCTGCATTCTTCTTCCCAACAGATCAGTGGGCGTGACCACATTCTTCGACTCTCTTCTGTAAACTTTTCTAGAGGAGTCAGCCTTCTCTTTTGTTTGTTTAATCTCACAAATTACGTAAGCCTTTCATCTGAAATGCCCCTTCACCAGCTCTTCGTTTTCAACCTATGCATAAAGACTGCAGACAGGCCAGGCCTGAAACAGTTCTGATTTGAAATGAGCCTTTTGGTTTTTTCCCCTCTGAGAGAGATGATTTACCTTTGGTATCTTTGGTAACATTTCTTTTGGAAACTTGGGTGACTCCTCCAGCTCCAGAGGACATGTCATAAACTTAGCTGTAGGAGATGCTGTATCTTTTCGGTGATTCAGTGAGAACTCGACTGAGACAGTCCTCAGACAGCTTCCAACAGAAGTAAGAGGCAGAAAGGGGGAGGGCTGCTTCGTGTTCCATCCCTATGTGGTTAGAACAGGGGTCTGCACACTTTTTCTGTAAAAGGACAGATGGTAAATATGTTGGGCTTTATGACACTCTGTGTCGCCACTACGCGCTGCCACTGTAGCACAAAAGCAGCCAGAAGCCATATGTAATGAGGGTGGCCGTGTTCCAAGACGTGCAGAAATAGGCAGTGAGCCAGATTTGGTTATCTGACCTCTGGGTTGCAGCACGGGCGGAGGATTTGGTCCACGTGCTTCCTGTCCTGACCCTGCCACTTCCCAGCGGTGTGAGCTTCCTCTGAGGGCTCTGGGCCATCTCTATAGGGTTTCACTGTGTGCTGCCCCCCGCCCTCCTCCTCAGTTTTCCTACAGGTAGAACTGGGAGAAAAATCACTTATCCTCTCAGGTTCTCAGCTCTCCCATCTGAAAGTCATGAAGAATAAAGATGATTCACCATATAGCCCAATGCCCAGCACCCCGGAAGTGTCCATTCATTATAGTTGTAGTTATGGTCACATTTCCCAATTGCTTATTAATTCTGTAACCCTATTTGCACAATAGGAATGGAAGAAAGCTACCGACAGTGTCATTTTCCCCCATATTTTCCTTCCATGCATGGCTTCTTAGAATTTGTTTCTCAAACTTCAAATTCTCCACCTTCACATTACCGCTTTCTCCAGGGGGCTCAGAACTTTACAGGTGGAAGCCTGCTCAACCTTGCAAATACACTTGGAGTTACTGACTATTTAAATTTTTGTTTCTCATTATCTCACACGATGAGAAAACTTTATGGAAAATTAGAAGGTAGAAATTAATGAAAAATAGAAGAGGCGTTGAAAGCATTTTTCAGTTGGGGGAAAACAAGGTATGTGAGTAAGTGGGGGACGTTAGAACAATCAGAGGGGACATTCAGGTCCGCACATCACGAGTGCTGGGCAAGGTTGAAGTCACCTGCATTCTTTCTGCCATCCTGGGGGACATGGCCCTGGCTCCTGTGTTGTGAAGCAAAGGCCCAGCCATCCCATATGGCTGAGGGGGGCAAGTGGGGCTAAAATGCAGCCACTCACCAACCTGGGTACCTGGTGCAGGCAACATCTGCCCAAAGGGGGCACCTTTTTGCAGTTTGACATAGAGCCATGGTATGAGCTAACAGAATCTAACACTTTCCAAGAATAACTACTCTATGAAGTACCATTAGGTCATCAACATTTTTTCCAGGAAGTCTGAATGTAGGTCCAAAGCTCATTCCTCCATTCGTCTGTCCACTCATTCATCTAATCACCCACCCATCCACCCACCCATCCATCCATCCATCCATCCATCGGACATTCCTGGGATTGCTGCTGTTATCTGGAAAGGCGCTTTGAAAGGGGATTTAACCCCTATTGATCTATCACCTTCCTTTTCTCTGGCTAGCAAACCACAGCCTCGTTAGCACACAGCCCCTGAAGACGGCCACAGAGCCAGGTTCCAAACCAGCGAACCACCAGCCTGTGGGAGCTGAGTCTCTTTAGCTGAAGAATGTCCTAAGAAACTCTGGCCCCCAACTGCAGGTCATCAAAAATTGCCTGAGGGGGGTGAGAGGAGGGCTGTTAGGTGTATCCTCTCTTTTCTGACTCCTTTAACGATAAAAGCACAAATTCATATAGTTTATTTTCTCATTTCTCCAAACAACTGTCCAAGGAAAAAGTTTAAGGAACCAATGTGACGTCCACCAAATGGCTTTTGTCACTAAAATTTTCTACATGGTAATCATTTCTGGGGAGGAGAGTGTTAGCGGGAAAGGAGACGAGGGCTTCATAATAAAGTGGAGTTTGTCTTCCAAAGCAGAGCAGAACTTGAGGCGAGGGGTCTCTCTCTGATTCTGAATCTGTAATCCACACAATGCGATTTCTTCTTCTCCAGCGGGTCCCCTAGATCCTCCCCACCGTGCCCCAACTTTGTCTCTATCATAAGCCACACTTTAGGAGTCACATGAAGGCCCCAGCCCCGGCACGTTGAGCCCTAGGGGATGTATTTAATGTTGAGAACCAGCATTGTGGCTGAGGGAAAGCAAACCTTTGAACTGAGACTATGCGGTGTTGGTGGGAACGTGAGCAGTTGTGACTGTTTTCTGCTTGACAAAAAGTTGTGCTCCTGCTTTGTGGTCTAGTCAGGTGCTTCAGAGGGGAAAGTTAATCCCTGTGGATGTACCGCCTTCCTTTCCTCTCACAGTGATCTGCAGCCTCATTAGAGAATGGGTTTCACCGTGGAGCCAAATCGAAATCAGAGGCAGACCGAGGACAGCCTCTGGGGAGAGGCGGTGGCACAGAGGAACTTGGAACCCATCCCTGCACACTTTGTTGCTTCTCGTGCATTCTTCTGAGGCCACATGAAAATCCAATGGCAGGATGGTTGCCAGGCAGCAGATACTCTGGGTGACCTGAATAATGAGTTGACACCAGTTCCTTGTGACTCACGAGCTGGCCATTTCAAGGAGCCATTTTCAGTGCCTTGCTTTCTCTTTCTGTTTCTGTGCATAATTTTCAATATGGTCACAGAGAGAGAGAGAGGGAAGGAGGGAAGGAGGAAAGGAGGAAGGGAGCTTTCTCAGCTACAGTAATGAAATGATTAAAAGATGGAGGGCTTCCCTGGTGGCACAGTGGTTGAGAGTCTGCCTGCCGATGCAGGGAACACGGGTTCATGCCCCGGTCCGGAAGATCCCACATGCCACAGAGCGCCTAGGCCCGTGAGCCATGGCCGCTGAGCCTGCGCGTCCGGAGCCTGAGCTCCACAAGGGGAGAGGCCACAACAGTGAGAGGCCCACGTACCGCAAAAAAAAAAAAAAAAAAGATGGAAATGGTCTGGGAATAAACAAACGTAGAGTAGCGGGTAATGAAGAAGACAATGTAGAAAGGTGATCCTGGGATTCTGGGATCCTTTCCACCCCAGGGGCTGTGCCTGCGGCTGCCAGAGTGTATGCTGGGTGACACATCCTTGTCACAGCTTCTCCAGCTCTGTGGCACTTCTGATGGGCCAAGAGGCACCAATGAGCCCTGTACCTTGGCAGAAGGGGATCCCTAAAACTAGAGGAACCAGTGAGTGTGTAAAAGCTGGGAAGGTGGGCAGGCTCTGAAAGATTTTCCAAGAAAAACGCTCTCATTTTTCTAGCACTTCTGAGAAGACATCAGAAGGTCTGACTCACTCCTCAGCTAGTCCCCAAATCAAAAAGAGGTGCTCTGGGGCTTCCCTGGTGGCGCAGTGGTTGAGAGTCCGCCTGCCGATGCAGGGGACACGGGTTCGTGCCCCGGTCCGGGAAGATCCCACATGCCGCGGAGCGGCTGGGCCTGTGAGCCATGGCCGCTGAGGCTGCGCGTCCGGAGCCTGTGCTCCGCAACGGGAGAGGCCACAACAGGGAGAGGCCTGTGTACCGCAAAAAAAAAAAAGAAAGAAGTCTTCACCTCAGTTCAGTCTTTTAATCATGAGCATTTATGGAGAGGCTTCTTGGTGCATACCCTGAGGTAGAAACCAAGATGAGAGCGAGTTCTGCTTGAGAGCTCCGCGTCTCATGAGGGAAGCATGAAAATATAAATGAGCCTTGTCTGCGTCTTGAGCAGAGATCCACCCACAGAGTAGGACCAACGTTGCACAGAGAGGGGAGCAGCACCTCCCGCCCGTGGCTCCCACCTGGGGTATCGCATGGATGGAGAGGATACATCTTTCTGGCCACCCCTACTTGATGGAGGCAGCTAGGGAGTAATTTTTCATAGGTTAAGCATACATCATTTTTCAGAAGTAAGGATCATGTCTGGTTTTGGCAAGCTCAAAATCTCCTAGTCCCACTCTGGGCCAGATTCTCATCTGATGTAGGTGGTTGGGAGAATCAAGTTGTAGCACTGTTTTGCATCAAATGGAACTCTAGCCAGTCATTCCCCAGAGTTACCCTGGACTTAAATCTACAACATCATCTCCATGGCAACCAGAGGCTAGCCAGTGAATGTGGTTGCCTTCTAAATCCTCTGCTAGCTTCTCTTCCGTCCTCTGTCTTTTCCGCGATTAGAATGATCTCCCTCCCTTTGCTCTCACATACCTACTAGCGTTTTGCACTCACATTTCTTGGTTGCAACTTCCTTCCAATCAGCTTTTTAAATCCTCCATTCAGTTAAAAAAATGAAGATGCACTACTCATTGCTTGACAGTGGTAATTGACCTGTTTAGACAAGACCAGGCTGATTTCAGTGGGCATGGAAGCCTTGGCAAACCAAAGTGGAATTCCCCTTCAAGTCTAGCCAGCCTAATTAATACATTGTTTGAGAATGCTGGCCAGCCAGACCAAATAGTGTATTTCCGCGCATTCAGAGAATCAATGCTATGGAATCCCAGAAGTCATATCAGCATCACTTACTTGCATGTATTCCTCTGTGTGTGTGTGTGTGTGCACATGTGCATGTGTGTGTGACGTGTGTGAATCATAATGCTTCTATATATTATACAGTAATTGTGGTTTAACAGAAAGAAGAAAAGAGTTTTGGAATCACACAGCTCTTGGCTGGTTGAATATCTAACTTCCCACTTACTTGCTGTATAACCATTCATTTAACCTCTCTGAGCCTCTATTTCCTCACCTGTAAAATGGGTCTGACTGTACCTACCTCATAGGGTTGTAAGTAGGAAATAATATCAATCATTGAAAAGTGCTTGGCACACGCTAAATACTCAGTACCATCTTATTCCCCTGTCCCCTTCCCTCTCCACTCCAAAGCATGTGTGTGTGTTTTCTTTTCTTTTCTTTTCTTTTTTTAATTAAATTTGGATTAGTCTGCATGCTCTCAGCCTAGCAACACTCTTCTGTGTCTCTCCACCAGGGGGCACCCTCCTACCGGGGACCGAGCCCACAGTGGACACGGTGCCCGTGCAGCCCATCCCAGCCTACTGGTATTACGTTATGGCCGCCGGGGGCGCCGTGCTGGTGCTGGTCTCCGTCGCGCTGGCCCTGGTGCTCCACTACCACCGGTTCCGCTATGCGGCCAAGAAGACCGATCACTCCATCACCTACAAAACCTCCCACTACACCAACGGGGCCCCTCTGGCGGTGGAGCCCACCCTAACCATTAAACTAGAGCAAGACCGCAGCTCGCACTGCTGAGGGCCGAAGCAAGGACAGCACCCAAAACAAACAAGAAAGACTGCAAACACGTTGCCTCGATTTTGCACTTTTTTCTCCTCGCCTAGTCTCTGTGTGAACGCTCAGACATCTCTCTCTCGGGGCCCAAACCCTGTGCGCTCGTATCCATCCCCACCATTCTCCTTGGGTTCTTTTGTTTGTTTTCCTTTTGTTGATTCCAATGCTGCATCTTGGAATACGAGAAGAGATACACCCCTAAGCACTTCACAACTCAAGGCTCAGCTGGTTTCCTTCCAGAGACTGGTTCCCTGTTTCTTCCCCTTGCCTTATCCCATCCCTCCTCTCGGTGGGCAGTCAGTCTGCCAGGAGACTTGAGGGGAGACCCGGATCTGTGTGTTTGTACATGGTATACATTTGTGCGTGTGACTAGCTCTGTGTGTGCGTGGCTGTGAGAGAGAGACTGGCTCATTGCAGGGGGGGAGTGTGTGGGTGTGTTCAGAGAGGGCCCCCTTTAACTCTTGTGTTACTTCTCTGGGGGTACATGTTCCAGAAAATAATATACTGTACTAGTTTTGTTTACTTGGAGAAGAGATTGAAGCTTTTTGTTGCCTTATCTAGCTCTGGCTGGGTTTCTGTTGGCTACCATTGTCATCTCCAGGTACCCAGAAAACTAGAGGCCATGTGAAAAGAAGTGTGGCCCCTCTCATTCCTATCCCCATGCCCAACCCACCTGACCCAAGAGGAAGGTTCCCCCACTGCACTCAGACATGACCCCTTGTCCTGTCTCGGGCGTCTTTGAAGTCACATGACAACAGCCATTGGGTGCATGTGGAACCATCTCTACTTCCAGCACTGAAGCGAATCTGTCTCATGTTGCCTTATAAAAGAGAAGCTCATAATGAATGTTTAGCTTTTATTGGTTAAGTTCAATCTTGGAATAAGTCATAGAGGATAACAAATCTGAGACTGATGTAGGAAAAGCAGTAGCCTGTTGAGAGCACGAGGAGATGGAGGAGAAGGAAGGATGAAATGTTGTCTTTAAGAAACGTCCTCACCCCCTGGGCATTCATTGTGCCCTGCTTAGGATGGGATAGAGTAAGAAGGTTACAAAAACGTATTCTTTGGTGTCATATTGATCATTGTAATAGCATTTGTAAAATGTGGGGGGAAAGGGGTCACTTGCTTTCCTTTCATGGTGTTAATGGGTGCCTGAATGTATAGCCACTAAACTATATGGCTGTTCACCTGACTTATTTGAATATTATGAGAGAATAAAAAGTTATCCGTTTTCTAAAATGTACCAGTGTACTACCCCTTAAAGCGTTCCTGGCATCTGGCAAATACACCCTTATAGGCTGGCCTGGCATTTCCAGATGTTGCTGCCTCGTCAGGAGAAGGCATAATGAAGATAAATCCTTTGCTGCCCATTCGTGCTCTCTAAACAATGCAGGGAGAGGGATATTAGAGATAAATTGCCTAATGATATTGTACAAAGGATAGATTCGATAATGAAGTCAATTTCACTGATAGAAAATGGGTATTTTAACGAGATTCTCAGTGTACTGGGACTCAGCCTTGGGGGTGTTTATTTCTCACCTTCCTGCTAGGAATCCACTGAGGAAGTGTAAGATTCTCTCCAAAGATGGTTGCCGGGGCTGAAAGCCTCCAGGTACCTTCTGAGAACAAAATACTAATGATTTTTTTTTTTTTTTTTTTTGGCTGCTTGGGAGAGAGAGACTCTTAGCATTCTTCCGGAATATCCACATAGATCTCTCCAACACACACACACACTCACTTTTACATCTGCTTTGTTTCATCCTCCTGAAAGAATGGTGCTCTCCCACTCTTATTCTATTTCAAAGAGCTGGTCTGTCTCAACCACAGCAGCCCTGCCAGGAAAAAAGATGAAAGGCTAGAGCATGAGCTACGTTGAGATTTCAAGAGGTGTCTTACCCCAGCTGAAGATGGAGAAAGAAAGACGGAGTGAGGGAGGAGGGGTGGCAGGATACCATGGATACCTTATGAGGACTTCCATGCCAATCACTGAGGGCTTTTTGTCTCAGGTATCTGTATCCAGTGATGCCTTTGGGGTCAGGCATCCCTTGAAATGATTGACATCCCTATAGGCACCCCATGGAGGCGTGGTGTCGGGATATTCCGAAATTACACCTGGAAAGTCTAGCCAGTGTAGGAACTGTCTGAGTTACCATACACCCTTGAAGATTTCCCTTCTTTAAAAGAAGATGACAACAACTTTGTGAAATTTGCTAAATCTTTATCTGATGCCCCATGTGGCATCATCTTTATGTACATGCTGTCACTGAGAATATGAGACTGCTCCAATCTCTGTGACTCCCATGATGCACTTCAGCTGGGGATGTCACACTTCTCTCTCTGTCTCTCTCTCTCTATGCTCTTGCAGCCCAAGTGACTTTCATAGTATGATCCAGGTACTATGCTAAAAGGGAAGCTCTTCTATTAAATGTCATGCCTTGCAGCTTTTAAAAGCAAAATCTGTATTTCATGGAGGGAGGGAAGGGTCCCTCTCTTCTAAGAAAAATAGACTGGACAGGTGAATGCATGCATGCATGTTTAGAGTTGCTTCTCAGAAGACAGAGAGGTGATAGCAGCCATTAAAAAATTACTGAATGAATGAATTGAAGGTCTAGCTCAGGCTGGTACAGTATTTGCCTTAGTAGAGCTTTCATGTTAACAGCTCCAGGAGGGAAACCCTTACCTCTGGGTTAAAAATCCCTTCCTTGACATTACACTAGCAATTGCTATCCCCTAATTGCCAGTGAAGGCAGAAAAAAGAATTAAAAGGATCATAGCATTGCCATTGACAAACAGAATGCCGAAAATAAATTGTCTTTTCCTTTGTCTCACATTTTTGGGATTAAAGCCAGAATAGGGTAGGAAATCCAGTAATATTTCTGAGGTTGATACCCCATCTTTAAGAAGACCCTGTCTTTAAAAATGAAACTAGCAGGCAAGTAAACACCTGAATAATCGAAAATTACCAAAGAACAACAACAAAACAAGAAAACTTAAAGATTTTTACTTCCTATTCTTACCCCCTCGCCCTATAACTGTGACATCTCTTGCATTGCTCAGTTGCCTGTGTGTCAAAATAACTTGTGGACGTTGGAAACTATTTGAATGTGTATTGTGTGGAATGTAATAAAGTGATGATATTTTTATACAAACATCTGGGGTTTTTTTTTCACCTTGGCTTGCGAGAACAAAGTTGAAATGTAGGCTGTGAAAGAACTGATGTTTCCAAAGTTTATACATCGCCTTCTGAGCCACAGGGCATTTCTGTGGGAGGTAGGTTCTCCTTGAGGCTGAATGCCAACTTCTCCTTCTTTTATTTTTTATTACTGCTTGTTAGGAGTTTTATCCAATTTGTGCAGCTGAGCCAATTTTTATGATTGGTGTGGGATTTTGCAAAAGTTGCTAAGTGCTAAATTACTCAATGTGATTCTACAAAATTTCTCTTGATGGCAAATCCCCAGAGATTGGACTCTACTTTCAAAGGGCCCCCGGGGGGGCGGGGGGGAATGAGCGAAGCTGAATCATGTACTCAGCTCTGCAGAGACAGATAGCTTCCTCTGGAGAAGGAGTAGTGACATCTTACCCCTTGCCTACCAAATGATTACTTCCAAGGGGACGTCGATCTCCAATTTATGAGCACTTTCCCAGACAAAACGGGAACTTGTAGCATGTTCAGGCTCGAAGATATTCCAGACTTTGGAGCAAGTAAGGAAAATAATTACATGATTACTGTGAACCTGGAAATATCATGGTGGAACATTTTATAAAAGCAACGATTCTATAACAACTTTGAGGAGGGGGACTTGGGGAAACTTACTCAAAAGGCAGAGCTTTTTGATGAGTATTTTTCTTTCGGTTCTCTTTCTTGAGTAGTTAGTGATATAGTTATATAAAATATTTCTATCTGAGGGGTATTAGGGGCAAACAATCTAGGAAAGACAGCCTCCTAGCTACTCAGTGTTTCGAGATGGTGGTCAAAAGAGGTGGTGGAAGAATTTTCCATCACGCCCTATTCGTGGGGTGTATTAGAAGCATTCCATCAACCCAGGAGCCTTCCTCAGAGTCTGAGAACATCCCTAAAGGTCCCAAGAAAAGGGGCTTGTCCAGGAGATCCTATTTCTGTCAGAATCCTGCTTTTCTTCCTTTCCAAACCTAGATCCAGGAAGGAGTACTTCTTACAGCTATAAACCTGCCCAAGTGGTGCTAAAGGAAACAGGCTTCTGGGTTTTCAGATCTTACAGGAAGTGTTGTCAGTACAGATGGCTCAGTATAGATGTCACTGTCTGTCCTCTGCAGGAGAAAAGAGCAGAATGTCCATGTTTAGAGTATTGTTTGTTCCTCTAATGACAAGCATCATCACCCATTTTGTCTACATAACATTTGGCTATTCTTAAAGCCATTTGTTCCCATTAGCAAAAGATGAAATGAAAGCATCTCAAAAGCATTTATTTCCAGCAAAGAGCCAGGCTCAATCAACATTTTCACGAGCTGGCCTGGGACCAAATTTGCCAGTGAATTAAATTAGCCATCGCTTATGCTTCGTTAGCATTACTGGTTTGGGAGCCACCTTTGAGAATTTCATCATTGCTTTTCCCACCTTGGTTCTGATCCCAAGGCTTATTCTATGTGCACTCTCTCTTCCCCAAAATAGCAGACTGTTATGATTCTGATCTTAGGTATCAAACACAGCACTGTTATCAGTATGGTATTTCAGACCTAAACCAAGCATCAATGTTACAGAAATTGTATTTCCATGGGTCATAAACACCAGATGTCAAGGCCCAGGATCGTCTGTCTCGGCTCCTACCTGGCCTTATGATAGTTTAAATGTGCGTTCTTGCGGTTGAAGCAAGACTCTGCCCTCCTAGCCCAGATACCCACAGCCTGGCCAGTCGGCTGTGGCCCTGTGTTTGTTTTCATCACCTCTCTTCACTGACTCTACAGTTGTTTTGCACAAACATTGTTGGCCTTTCTGTAATCTCTGATGAAAAGAGCTTCATTTTTAAGTTTTAATTTGTCCGTGTTGTGGGCTCCACATCTGAGCCGAACTGCAGATCTGTAGGTGCGGCTTGTTTTCTCTCTTTGATTGTGTGCATCACTGGGGCTCTTGCAGCTGTAATTTGCCTTTCATCCACTTCAATGACGGCCCAAAGAAAACACAAAAGAAATCCAACCAGAGGAAAAGGAGGGGAGAGGGAAACACCAGCCAATGGTCTTATAATCAGCAGGGGAAAGATCGGCTTATATAAATAAATTAACAGCTAGGAACAGTGTAGGATTTAATGAAGCCTGACACAGATCAGGTGCACTGGAGTATGTCTCGAGGTTCGATATAATCAGAAACCTGCGCCTTTAGAAGGCGTCAGGCCACAGGCCTCAGCCAGACTACATTTGCACTGTGTGGAGGAGTTCCTTTTGGCCCCAAACTTAAGCATGGAAGAGGTACAAGATGTGGGGACTTGCCAAAGAGAAAAACCCCTTTTAGCATGGTTTCTGCGTGGCACAGGGCAGAATCTTGGTGCTTCAGGGCAAACAGCAGAAACCATTCTTGCCCCAAGCCCAGTGGACAGGAGACCCAGAATCCTTCTGTTCTCTTTCCAGTAAAGTAATTGTTCTTGGGCTTTGCTGTCACTGACCTCCAAGCTCCCAATAAAACTAAAGTCCCACGGCATCGGACCAAGAAATAGGAGAGGCCATTTGAAGAGTCAGCAACAGACGTGCTGGAGGCAAGACTGGCCCTGGGTGGGGAAAACACCTATTCTTGGAGGCTCATGACTGGAGTCATTATGATACTGAAAAAGGTCGTTGGGGGAAATTTTAAGATGGTCTCTGGTTAGGTTTCTTTTCATTTCTTTTTAACTTACAAGTTATACATGACTATATCCTCAAAAAGTGCAAATAATTTTTCTAAAAAGAAGTTCATTTCATTGCTAACCAGTACCAACCCCCTCCCCAGAGGGAACAATGAGAAATTGTTCGAGGTGTATATTTCCAGGCTTTGTTTTATACCTTTACAAATGTATATGTTCATGTCTAATTATGCAGTTTGCTTTGGTTGGGGTTAGTTTGGTTTTATGTAAATAGTATCAACATTTGCTCACTTTGCTGGATAACTTGCTTCTTTCCATTTGACAAAGCCTTGAGGATACTTTGTTGCACACCGACAGGTTTACCCCATCCTTTTCAGCTCTTGTCTAGCATTTCGTATCATGTCGCTCTACCACAGTTTATTAACTGCTCCCCTACTGGTGGTCATTCAGGTTGTGTCAAGGTTTTCTTTCTATGATAAACAATACTGCAGTGAACATCCTTGAGGTCGCCTCTTTGTGCAAGTTTCTCTGGGATAGAATATCTGGGTCAAATGGTGTGCCTGTTTACATTTTAATAGATGCTTCAGGTGGCTGAGTTTTACCTTTAAAATGAACCTGCCCCCATTTGAGAGGGTAACAAACCGGTGGACACCCTGCATTATATCCCGTCATGTGCAGAAGCCACATAGTCTCTGTGACTATCTCTCTCTCTTTCTCTAAAGTGGGTGGAGTGCTTGCAAGCTGAGGACAATTTTAGTTGAAGGGAATTTTAATCACAGAGACTTTTTTTAATGCTGATTTGCGGAGAATGTAAGCCTGGCTATAAGATGCAGCTCGCTGGAGCTGTGGCCACCGTAGCCCGGGAGTTAATTCTATCCCTGGTTCAGCAGGCAGAGCCCTGTTCTCCATGATTAATGAGTTCCACTTGGTTTCTTCAAAGAGTGACTATGCTGTGCCTTGCTGTTATTTATTTATGTTTTCTACTAAAAAAAATTCGTGTCAAACACATCCTTTAAGGTCAGTGCACATTATTGTGCTGCAGACAAAAATATTCCAACAGCCACAAGTAGGCCCACGTGCCAACAGAAAGTCACTAATCCTGTGGCCTTGTGCCCAAGGGCCCCATTATAGCCCTGAGAGGAGCAGGCCTTCCTGGCTAAAAGGAGGCACCCAGCTTCTTTCTGAGGAGGGTCAGGGCTAATGTGACCTGAGGAAAGGTAGTAAGAAGTGCAGTGGCTTTCCAGTGGGAGGTTTCAATGTGCAGGCAACGCTGCTAGCCCCAAGTGGCTCCAGAGAGGAAGGAGAAGTAGAAGAGAAGCCAAGGGACCCATGAGTTCAAAACACCATTTCTTCTAAGAGTTGCTACCCTTGTTTTCTACTGTGCATTTAGACCAAGGGGTCAAAGTAACGTGACTTTGACGCTGAGCATAGTGGATGGTGTGACGGCCATATATGAGCTTTGCCAGCTTTCTCCAACCTGCCAAAAATCCAGGACTGCCGCCTCTAGGGCTTGAGGCTTGGGTATAACGCTTGGTGGCTCAGGGGAAAAAGCAGCAAAAGAGTGAGGTGTGGCTGAGCGACACGGGCGCGCACACACACACAAGCTTGTTTTGTCTTCTATGTGTAATTGTGTACAATTGAACCCTTTTAGTATCATTAACTGACATACCCAAAGGCAAAGGCTCTGATCCAGAATGGGAATGATAGGGCACCACGTCTTGGCTTTCAGCAGCAGCAGTTTCTTTCTCAGGCAGCAGGACTCATTAACTGGATGCTGGACTGGAGGTCTCTGGAACTCGCTAGAGAGCAGCCAGCTCCAGTAATGAAGGGAATGCGGAGAAAGCTTTGAGCCTGAGGTGGCCCTGACCGAAGTCCTATTCTCAGTCGGCCCTGACCACAAGTCCTATTCTCAGTCGGCCTGCTGGTTACTGGGGCTTGTTTCAGCACAGTCTGTTACAAATCTTTTCCTCTCTTTGCATCTCCCTACTGCCACCAAGGGGCTGGGAGAAGGGATACAAGGACCCTAAGGGTCGTGTGGTCTTCCATATCGCTTCTCTGGGGCACTTCCGACAGCTGGTACCGAGGTGGGAAGATAGTCACTAGGACGGAGACTGGGGCTGACGTGGGTTGTCAAAGGAGCCCCAAGGGCTTCCCTGGTGGCGCAGTGGTTGAGAGTCCGCCTGCCGATGCAGGGGACGCGGGTTTGTGCCCCGGTCCAGGAAGATCCCACATGCCATGGAGCGGCTGGGCCCGTCAGCCATGGCCGCTGAGCCTGCGCGTCCGGAGCCTGTGCTCCGCAACGGGAAAGGCCACAACAGTGAGAGGCCCGTGTACCGCAAAAAAAAAAAAAAAAAAAAAAAAAAAAAAGGAGCCCCCAAGATGCCTCATCAGCCTCGGCCAACTGCAGACCAGGATCGCGAGCTTGGGAATAGTGTCTACGGGAAGCCCTGAGCTCTCACCGCTGTCATCATTTCCTGGCTCTGAACTCCTTACAGGGCCACGTCCCCTCCTCTTTCCCCAAGAAGGACCTGTTTCCACCTTTCTATGTACCTCTGGGTCGGGTGTGGTTCATCTTCAACCTCCATCCTCACCTTTCTGCAGCTGCCCCCTCTCTCGGTGGCTCCTTTTCTTCTCCTCTGGCATTCCTGCACGTTCTCCACCTCCCTCTACCAAGGCCTCCTGCCAGAAGAGCCCGTCAGATTCCCAACACAGAGCCTTCATTGCTTGCTTCTTCCAAGTAGCTGCATTTTTACAGGAGACCAAACCTAAGGTCGGAGGAATTACTCTCTTATGTTATAACCACAGTTCTCAGCCACCAGCAAACTTTTGGGGGAAATCATCTCTTGAATGGGCAGAGAGAGGTATCTCTTTGGAAGCCCTAAAATCTTATCACAAGGTCATGGATCCTTGTGTTCAGAAGAGCCCAGCTTTTTTTTTTTTTTTTTTTAACAAGGGAACAAATCCACACTTTTATTTATTTACTTTTCAGTAAGTTTAAATCCTTGAAGGGTGCAGCATCACACGGATTCTGTGTCCAATGGCCTTAGCAGGAAGGTTGCTTTGGAATTTGGCATGAACCATGCCACTGTTTCCATGAGCACGAGTTATCTTTCCCCAGATTACTCTGGTTTTGTTAGGTTTTCCACCAGGAGTTACTGTGTTGTTCTTTGCTTTGTACACGTAAGCACATCTCTTGCCTAGATAGAATTCAGTTTCATCTCGAGCATATACACCTTCAATTTTCAGGAGACCTGTGTGCTCCCTCTGACCTAGACCCTCCTCCTAGACCCTCCCTAGACCCCACTTATAGCCAGCAAAAATGACCTTGGACCACAGCCTTCCAGACATATTTGTCGTTTTAGAAGTCCTGTTCCCAGCAGGCCTCCACGGGGTCCAAGATGGCTGAAAAAAAAAAGACCAGAAGAGCCCAGCTTTTAAGTAAAGCAAACTCTCTTGGTGAGATACATGTGTATAGAGAGGTTTTTTCCAAGGACCTACAACGTAGAGGGACAATCTTTAAGAAGACATTGCTTTTCACATTGGAAGTGGATGCAGTTTTGTTTCTTCTCCTCCATCCTTTCACTTGTCCCAGGTAATACCAAACTTCTCCGCCTGTGCAGTGTTTCCAGTTTATGCACTTCTTGAACCTTGGGACTGGAGGAGAGGAGAAATGTTAAAGCCTATTGGCAAACTCCCTGAAATGTGAAGATATGAGACCTTTTCCCTAACATCTCAGGAAAAAATCAAGAATGCAGTGGAAGGGGGACACTTTTCTCCAAACTTTTCTTTTTCTCACTTTCATACCCTCAGAGAAGGTAGCCAACAAAAGAAGGGCCTCTTTCTTGTGGACATACCCACTTACAGTAATGGAGAATATCTCTGATGTCTCAAAGACCTAGAGCAAAGCAAAGATTCCAGAATTTTCCTCCATCAGCCTTACTGGTTTTTTTCCAGCCTACACTATCATGAAGCCTATGTTTATAACTAAACATTTCTCTGGCGCCTCCTTTTTCTTATTTTCACGCCATCATTGGGGCTCAGTGGAGCCATTCTGGCCTCAGCTGCTCATCTGCCTCCGCACTTGGAAGTATTATTAGGTCATTTCACAGCCTTCTCATATGCAGTCAGTATTTCCAATTCTTCTTAGTGTTTCCTCCTGATAATTCAACTAAAAATAATAGAAAATCATGTTCAAAGTCTTCTGGTTTCACAAACCAAGTCCCCTTTTCTTTTCCACCTTGAAACCGTTAGAAAACTTTAAAAAAAAATACTTTTTTCCATGACTTTGTGTAGATTTTGCTATAGCCCAAGAGATAAAAAACCCACGATAAAGGATCTTCTGGTGGTGTTTCTAAACTCAAGCCAAACCCAGCACGGGATGAATGGCTCTCAAGTAGTCTGACTCTAATGGAGGAGCTTTGGCAAACATTCGATCTACATCTGAACTTTTGGCTCCTTCTAGCAACAGGGGATGAACAAACTGAATTAGGGAAATTAAGTGTGGTATGGAGTAGGAACCTTCAGCCAATACTAAATATTAAACTGAATTAAACACGTTGAAGGGCCAAGAAATATCTGCTAGTCCTCATGATTTCTCATTTATTTAGATCACAGTGTTGTGTCTCCTGCTGGAATCAGAACAAAGTGACTGAGAGAATTTTCTGAAGGCTACTCCCATCTGAAAGGTCCAGTGTGATTTAGTTGACTCGGGGGGTTCGGGAACTTGGAATCAAACTCAACAAGGGCTCTAAGTGGCCAAGAGCTAATCCCAAATAAATCACAGCCCCAAACAAGGTGTCGAAAATGTAGCTGACTCTCAGTTCTACTGCTGAGCTCTTCAATGACTTACTGCATTTTTCTACCCTCTTCCTCAATTTCTTCCTCCTTGAAGAAGACGCGATGACCTCTGGTATCCTTGAAAGTGAATGGTTTCAGTGATTTCCTCTGTAGGCGTCTCTTCAATCCTTGATTTAAAGGCTGGTTGCAGTTTGGTGGGTCGAGTGGACGTGTGGGTTAACTGGCTTCTCACCAGGTCTTGTCAGCCCTGCCTCAGCTAAGGTGGAGGCTTCAAACTGGGGGAACCATTTACTAGCTCTGTCAGTTCCTCAGTTGCCCCTTAGCAGGACTGGTTCCTAAGCTAAACGAGCAAGTATGGAAAACATGGAGCCTCATGGCTTCCTTTCACCTGTCCTTTGCATGGTCTTCTCCTTCCACGGGCACCTTAAGGTGGATGCCTTCAGGTGCGACCACCTCCAGGAGAGGACAGACCCGTGGTGAAGACGGGTGGTGAGCCCTTTTCTGTAGAAGTTGCCTTGTCTACAGCCAGCCACCCTTTTCGGGGAACCCTCAGCAGAAAGGCCATCAGGGCTTTCTCATTTTCTTCCTGTAAAGATGAGTTCTCAAGCAGGAAAGAACATCAGTGCTTACTTTACAGAGGAGCAAGCTGAGACCCAGGGAGGGTCAGAGACTCATCCCGGCTCTCACACCTGGGTGAAGTGGCAGAGCTCAGTTGAGGAGGAAGCCTGCTCCCAGGGCAGTGCTCCCAGTCTAGTGCTCCTCCATATTCCGTGCTGCTCCCCTCCAGGTACCGTCCTTAGAGTGTGTCTGCTACACATTCTGGATGGCCAGCCTGTCATCAGCTTCCACCAGGCCTCTTAAGCCACTGCTCGGAGTTGGCCTGGAAGGGACTCTTCAGAGAAAGCCAGCATGCGTTGGTGTCCTGATCGATGTGCAAGTGATCCAGGGACGGATGGTCTTAAATCATTTATCTAAAAGTAGCCAGTGGTTTGGGGTACACTCCTCACTCTCTTAACTATCTTGTGAGGCTCTTTTTTTTTTGATGCAGAAAGTAAACAGAACAATGTCAATGAAAATATACGCACAGCAACCACGGCATAGGAGATGTGGTGAAAGGGAAGGTCGAAATTTTTCTGTAACTGCAGAAAAGCAAACTAAACCCAAAGGATCCTAATTTAAGAGAAAAAAGAGAAGAAAATAAGGGAGAGAGAAAAGATAAAATGTGTGTGTGTGTGTGTCTGTGTGTGTGTGTCTGTGTAAAGAGAGAGAGAGGGTGGGAAGGAAAATCTAAATGAGAGAGGGCATTCTTGTTTTAGACCTAAACCACACTCAGGGGGAATTTTCTGTTCGCAGGTTGGGCATTTCTCTTGCATGGCATGTGTGATCTTACAGTGCCAGTGCTCCAGACCCTTCTGGGAGAATCACATCTTTTTAGAGTAGGCAGAGCTCATGGCTGGGTATGGCTGTTCCCCATTTGTGCTGTAGTGTTGCAATGTACTGACAAGGATGCTGGAGAATATTTGACTCTTCCAGGGTGGAAGGGGTTCCTAGACAGTCCAGAGGATGTTTTAGTAACTAGTCACTATCGGGTCTTTTGCTCTGGAAAATCAGGATAATAAGAGATAGGTGAGACCTTGAATCACTCTCCACTGGGTACCTAACCCACCTCTCAGTGATGCTAAGGGAAACAAGGGGACTGTTCAGCCTGAGATGTAATGTCAATATGAAAATGACCAAGTTTTGTGTGGTCGTTTTTGTTTTGTTTTTAGCCGCACTGCGTGGCATGTGGGACCTTGGTTCCCCGACCAGGGATTGAACCTGTGCCCCCATGCCCCCTGCAGTGGAAGCTCGGAGTCCTAACCACTGGACCACCAGGGAATTCCCCAGGCGGAGATGATTTTTTTTTTTTTTTTTGCACGTAGGATCTTGGTTCCCCGGCCAGGGATCTAACCCGCGCCCCCTGCATTGAAAGAGCAGATCGTAACCACTGGACCACCAGGGAAGTCCCAGCCAGGTTTCGTTGAATTGAGTTTCTTGTTTGTTTTTTAACTAGTGGCAACTCTGCTCACTTGATTTCTCAAACTCTGTTAAACTCCTTTCCAGGCACTCATGAGTTCTTCTTCCTCTCACTCTGCTGGTCTGCAGCAGCCAGTGCAGGGAGGTGGACAGAGACTGACTCTCCTGTAGGGAAATAGAGGGTGGAAGATTTGTGAGCGGACAGGGCAATCTCTGAATTCCTCAGTGGATCTAATAAAAATGAATACAAGCCCCAAACCAAGAGATCAGTGTACGAGTAAAAAGGCTCAGGTGCCGTGCTTGAGACCATCGCTATCCATCAGACTGAGAAAGGAGTGGAACTCCACAGCCCCACCCCACCCTTGCAGCAGCCTCCATTCCAAAGCTGTCTCCTCCTCCTTCCCACATTTTTTTCCTGCCTTGGCACAGCCTCCTCTGCCCAACCCCTGCCCCAGGCTCGTCAGCACTTAGAGTCCCCTCCACAGCACCCCACTTCCTTTTTTTTTTTTTTTTTTTTTTTGCGGGACACGGGTCTCTCACTGTTGTGGCCTCTGCCATTGCAGAGCACAGGCTCCGGACGCGCAGACTCAGCGGCCATGGCTCACTGGCCCAGCTGCTCCGCGGCATGTGGGATCTTCCCGGACCGGGGCACGAACCCATGTCCCCTGCATCGGCAGGTGGACTCTCAACCACTGTGCCACCAGGGAAGCCCCACCCCACTTTCTTTTATGCTATTTTGGCATGGGTGAGTCCTTGCTTCCCAATCACACTGAAGGGCCTCGATTGTAGACACCGGGTCCTGTACATCGATTGTAGACACCGGGTCCCGTACATCTTCCTTTCCCAAACTCCTCCGTGTGGTTCCCGGGCACGTAGTCAACCCACTTAATAAGTGAGAGTTGGTTGATCGGTTGGTTAGTCAGTAAGTGAAAACTGCCATTTGAAGAACCATGTAAATCAGCCTTCCTGTCTGGGGAACGCCTATCATGGAAAAATGTGAAGTCCCAAATTTCAGATCACTGCGTCCTCACATTCATGAGAAGTCTCCGTGAGTTCCCATCCAAGTGGTGAGCCAGCAATGCAGGCCAACAGCCAGGGGCTGTGTATCCAGCCCACTAGGATGAAGACAAGGCACACCCTTGTTGGAATGGGTTAGGGATGATAATAGGGGGTTTGCTTGAGTGCACACCTGCGGAAGTTGAGGGGAGAGGGTGTCCTCTGGCCCTAATACAATACTGAGTGTCGGAATTCAGATTTTGGAGTCAGACTGATCTGAGTTTGAATCCGAACAGAGGCCCAGAAGGAAACAGGGTCATGTGAGGACAAAGGCTGAAAGTGGAAGTCGTGTGGGTGGTAAGATCCATTCCTGATCTGTTTTCTCTTAAAGGTGGGGCTCATTCCATTCTCCCTCATCCGTCTCCCATTCACAAACACACCCACCTACTAAAACAGAGTCCTGGAAAGTCCTCTCCAAGTTTTTCCTCATTAAAAAAAAATTTAATTCCATGTCCCTGGTCCCCACAGTCTTTTGCCATCTACCTCACTTATCCAGCCAGGTCTCCATCCTGTGGCTGTCATGTCCCCTTCCCAGGGAGGTGCTGCCTCCTCCACTCTTTGCCTTGAGCTCCTGGGTCACCCCTTCTCCATCCAACCCGCCCTTGACTTTTTTTCACTAGAACTACAGGGACCTGGTGGACATCCACCCTCCCTGCCAGCCTCCTGAGGAAACAGGCTGAGGTTTACTTCCTGGGCTCAACAGAAAAGGAAAGTGACCTGTGCAGGGCAAAGAGGCTTCTGAGAAAGAAAGCTCTTAATCAAACACAGATATCAAGAATATTAGCAAGGGGACTAGAGAAAATTGCTATCAAAGTAAATTGCTTTTTGTACAAATGTTCCCTTTACCGGGGTTTTCCCCAGTGTGTCATTCTTTCTTTAAGCTTTGTGAACAGATGCTCTTTTGAAAATGTTGATTAACTTATCCTTTTTTTGATCCCTTCCCACTCACCCAAACTCCTGGGAGCAGTGATTATGCAAAAAGCCAAGTCAAGCCTCTAAAGTGTTCTTCACCTGAAGTAGGCTTTGATCCTCCAGGGGCAGAAATCTCAGCCACATCTGGGCAATCAATTTCATAGAACCTTAAAAATGGACCTATCCTTGGGAGGTCATCTCATCCAGTTCTCTGCCCACAGAGACAAGAGGCTGTGATCTCCTGGGACAAAATGTTCTCATAGTCATTACCATCCTCTTACCCATTTTCCACTGAGATCAATGCCACATCTACTCCTTTCCAGCCCATGATCAATAGTGTCTTAAGAGTTCTTCCCTGAGGGTGTGAGATGGAGCAAGATGGCATTCTAGCCTCCAAGAATTTGTCACATCCTTGGCAAAGACTGAATCCCTAAAAGCAAGAACAGGATTAGGCCCAAAAGTCACTGGCAGGAGCCCCGCAGTTTTCGTCCTGGGCTAATGCACATATTCTTATCCAATGTTCTGCATCTTTTAACCGTGAAGCTGTTGACATATGAGCATCCCATAAAAATGATTAATTGTTGGAAATGTATGGTTTTCTTCCATTTTTTTTTCTCATAAGGTTTAAAAAAAAAAAAACCTCCAGGTTGATTTCCACAAGCCAGATTTGATCCCTATGACAGACACCACCTGCCTCTTGTTGATTCATGTTTACATCTTCATTCCAAGGACACAGCCTGCATTGTAGAGTCCTGGAGAATAACACAGGGGCTGGGCATTGAGGTGGGGAAGCTGTCCTGGCCTGCAGGTACCAGTTGTTGTGCTATAAACATGCCAGGAACAGGCTGGATTTATGGAGGATTGGTGCCATGTGGCATCCATCTTTTCAAGTAGGGTCTTAGCAAGTGGTTTTCCACATCCCTTACTGGCGACCAAAAGGATGAGAATGTGCTTTAGCACTTTGGCCAGGAATGAAGAAGACTTCGAACATGATGAAAACCATTGTCTCCAGGGACTGACTGAATGTCAGGTATGGCAGTGATGGATTGGTCCTCAGTTCAGGTCATAGTCAAGTAGATCTTCCCCGAGGTGTTGTGTAGATGAGGGAGAAGTTCAGGCTGGTCTGAAGTCCTTGTATTCCTCTTGTTTGATACTCTAGCTGTTTGGAATTTGGGGTTTGTGTTAAGCCTTGATTTTTCTAATATAAATTTATAGTGCTGACCTCGAGGTAGTTCACCTGACTTGGGGTTGAAACTCCTGAAGGGCCACCTACATTCACTGGAGCCATTTTGACCTGACAGCAGACACAGGTATAATTAACGTGTGAGACAGGAAGAAATGATAAGACCCTTTTCTTTACCACGTATTTGATTCTCTTTTTTAGTGTTTTACCATTTTAGACAGGTAGTTTCCATTGGCTCTGATTTCTATAAGATGGACAGCATGGTGAATAGAGACCTGAATTATCCTCCCCATTCCCCAAAAGATTATCATAAAAAAAGAAAAAAAGATAGACAGTGATAATACTGGAGAAAATTCAGAGTAAATTAATTTAGCTCTGTTCAAGCCTGGGCGAGTCAGATTGGATGCCCATGTTTGATCTATTCTAAACCGTGAAGAAAGCCAATGGGAAAAATAGACTGGGAAGGAAAGAGAAGGGATATTAGCACAGACGTGGAGGCAGACAGGCGTTATAACCTTCTTTCCAGTTCTAGTTCTACATTAAAGCATGTAATGATAAAATGTGATTTCCTTAAATTACTTTACGTTTATTTGAAATCCAGAGGAGAAAGACTCATACTTTGTGCCCACTTAGAGGCATGCATATGAGGAGGGGCAGTTTGCTATATCAAATGAACATCGCAGTCATGGCAACTGATGACGGACATGAGAGACCACTGAAGGTGCCTTAGATAAAACTCAGACCTACGTTGGTTGTAAACAACAGTCACTATAAAGACACAGGAGCATTTACTTGGCGCTAGAGGCCTTTCTTATTGTGTCTGTTCTTCTGGTTATCGCTGGAAGTAAAGACAAATCATTTGAAGGGGAAAGAATCCAGTAATGTACATACTAAATGACCTAGAAGCAGAAAGTGACTCTTTAGCTGCCTGCAGTGCTGGGGAGTCATCCTCAGCAAGGTAACATCTCTGCCTTTTAGCCACGGCCATAGAACTTGTTATAACTTGATTTTTTTTGTTTTCTCTTTTGTTATAGTGGACATCCCAGAAATACATGGGAGAGAAGGCTATGAGGATGAAATTGATGGTGAGTATTGCTATGATTTAGAAGATAATCATGACAGTCAAGTTTGGCTATAAAGACAAAAACAAAAATAATGTCCGGGGTATTGGAGGGCCAGAATTTAGAACTATCAGCCAGAAATATAAGTGAAAAGAATCCAGAGAGGAGTGAAGAAACCATCAGTTGCTCTCTCAAGGTCAAATTTGGCGATTTAGAAAGTTTATTGAGTTCTCTCTGCCTAATCTGAAACAGGTCTCCTACTTTGGGCAACTTCCGACACTGATGAGCTTCAAATCTGAATAAGCCCTTTAGGAGTGAAAGCCGGGCTTCTCTACACATGTCTTTGCTTGAACCCACTGACCTCCTTCCAAAAAGGGCCGAGTGAATGAGCGTCACTCTGAATATTCTCTCAGGCCTGCTGTGGTTTCCAATTCCATGGCTTTCAGGAACCCTTCTCACACCCTCCATGACTCCAAGTTGGGGCTTGTTGCAGGATTTAGGTTTCTTGTCCACACTGCCCATCTCATGTTATCATATTTATTCCAAGCTCTATTTTCCTACTTCAAATACACATACTTAATGAGGCTGAAGCAAGAGTCCTGACTGGAAGGGCACTGAGCAAACACACAGATGTAATACCTTCCCTCGACTCAGAGCAACGCAGGTCTCTCTGGGAGTCTCTGAGTGCCAGAGTTGATCCCCAAGAGAGATCACCAAGGTTCCCCTCAAAGAACAGCTTTAGACCAAGATTGATGCCTTTAAGAAGAGCAGTTTATAGAGCAGCTGTTTTAAACCTGACCTTAATCAAACACTTCAAGTGTAGCTATAGAAACAGAGCGACTAACCCAAACAGCACCTTGTTAACTGAATGCAGACTCTCCCTGCAAAGCCCGGTCTAACGTTCCTTTTATGGGCAAAGCTGCACAACTGACCTTCACAGAGAGGCTGCAATAGATCAAGCAGCAGAAGCCCTAAGATGGGGTGGAAAAAGTAAGGGATGTGGATGGAGAAAGCCTGATTTATACTCCTAGTTTAACTGCTTGTTAACTCTGGGAACTTGTGTTACCTACTCACTTAATCTCTTAAAACCTCTGTTTCCTCATCTATTTTTTAAAATTATAATATCACCCTGCCTTCTTCATGGGATTATTAGGAAATCCCACAAAATTCTCCATGAATATGGTCATGCCTTGGCCACACTATAGAAATATAAGTATATTAGTTTGCTGGGGTGGCCATAACAAAGTACCACAAACTGGGTGACTTCAACAACAGAAATTTGTCTCCAAATTTCCCTTTTTTATAAGGACACCAGTCATACTGGATTAGGGCCCACGCTAAGGACCTCTTTTTAACTTGATTACTTCCGTAAAACCCCTATCTCCAAATAAGGTCACATTCTGAGGTACTAGGGGTTAGAATTCAACATCTGATTCTGGGGTGGGGCGGGGTGGGGACACATAATACATAGCAGTATGGTTAAGATTTAGGTCAAAAGGTCTGGTGGCTCAAAAAAATCTGCTGCTTGGATGGCCAGGAATGCTAACTTGGGAAACACATTGTGTGACAATAGCCTCAGCCTGTTCTTTGATTTAAGCTGAAGCAGTTGGAAGTCGAGACGAGGAGGCAAAGAAAGAAGGGTACCCAGAACACAGGGCCGCCCCAGGCGCTCCGAAGGCTCCCTGAAGCTTCTGTGAAAATCTGAGCTTCCCTAATGTGAATCAGGTTCTTTAAGTATCTAATCCTTAGACCATACTTTCTATGTGCTGGTCACCAAGCACTTGGCAAATATTAAGTCATTTAAACCTCCTAACAAGCCAGGGAGTTTATTAGTAACGCCATTTCACAGACGAGAGAACTGAGGCAAAGAGAAGTTAAATAACTTGCCCAAGGTTACAGAGCTAGGATGAGGCAGGCCTGGGCTTTGAAGCCAAGCCATGTAGCTCCAGGGTCTACAGCTTAGTCCTGGGCTCTGAAGAACCTCTGAACCAGGCTGGGGGAGCCTCAGTTATTTCACCCTGAAAGAAGCAGTGCCTGCAGTCTCTCGTGTCCTTTATGTCCTAGATGAGTACGAGGTGGACTGGAGCAACTCTTCCTCCCCGACCTCCGGGTCTGGGGCTCCTCTGGCTGACAAGGAAAAGAGCTGGCTCTACACCCTGGATCCCATCCTCATCACCATCATCGCCATGAGTTCGCTGGGCGTCCTCCTGGGGGCCACGTGTGCGGGGCTGCTGCTCTACTGCATGTGTTCCTACTCGGGCCTGAGCTCCCGCAGCTGCACCACGCTGGAGAACTACAACTTTGAGCTCTATGATGGCCTCAAGCACAAGGTCAAGATGAACCACCAGAAGTGCTGCTCAGAGGCCTGACGGATTGCACCCAAATCACATCTGACGTTTCATTCCAGCAAGAGGGGCTTGTGGAGATGATGATTTTTTTTCCTTTGGAAACTGAATGCCATAATCTTGATCCAGCCGATCCAGAATACTGAAGGTATTCTGAACAGACAGGCAAGTCGGGGGAGGAGGGGAGATGCAACCTCTCAGGGGGTTGTGACCCACCTAGGACCGCGTGGCTGAATCATTGCTGGGACAAAGACAGGAGCTCATCTCTTTGGGGGTCACGGTTCTGTTTTGTTTGTGAGTTTGTTCTTATTATATTTCTTTGGTCTGTGAGCAACTCAAGAGGCAGAAGAGAATGACTTCTCCAGTACAGAGCAGAGCAGGGATCAATAGTCTCTGCTTTCTCTTTTTAATTAACCCTTGGAAAGCAAACGGTCTTTTCAGACTTTCCATCTTTAGAGAAAAAAATTCCAAAACAAAGCCGTTCAGTTTATGCCATCTTCTGATCGTCTTATGACTTCCGGGATTTGCTGTGGTATAGCTTCTGCCAGCCAACTTGACAAGCTGCCGTTTCCAGTCCTAGCATTTCAGTAGGATGTTGTTGCCTTTAACTTTTTTTATCCAGGGGAAAATTGCCATTTTAGGGTCAGCATGAACAGCTCTTTCTTACATGAGATTTAAAACAAACCAGAAAGGAAACTTCACACGTCAAAATCCATAGAAGCGCCTCCGTGTTAGAAGCGGACAAGCCTTAACATGCTTTGTGAATAGGAGCCATTCATTCAATCGAGACCCAGAATTTGTGGCTGTGAGGCTACTTTGTGGGGCCTCTGGTGGTGGTTTTGCTTTTCCTTTTCCTTCCTCCTTGTTCTTCTAAAACATACACACATGCACACACACATACACACGTGCACCATACGCACACACACACAAGCACGCACACATATACACTCATGCACTCATTTGTCAGGTCTCTAAGCCCCAGGAAACAGCATTATCTGATATTCTCTGAGATGGGGCTGGGGAAATACAGGCTACTAGTATGTTTCTCCATCAGTGAGATGTAACTGGCGACCACTGGCCGGAAAGGAGAACAGTGGAAAGAGCAAAAGAAGTCCATCCTCTGGGATCTTGCAAAGGCTGAGAGGACCGTAAGAGACATAGTGATAAATCCGTCTCTCCAACAGGCTAGTAAACACTGACTTCTCCTTGGGATGACAGCCACCACCTCAACCTTTCAGAAGCCTCAGAACTAGGATGTCCATGAGCTGATTGTGACCAGAAGTCTGCAAGCGCTACGGACCAAAATGCTAATTCTGCTTCAACCCCAGAGAGACCTATGTTCTTACACACACACACACACACACACACACACACAAATTTATGTATTTTTTTATTAAGTGCCTTGAAAGAAAATGAAGAAAACGTATTTTCCTTCTACGTAGAAATCAGTGAATACCCTACAAGCTAAGGCATTCCTCTGTTCCTCTTCCCTGACCCAGCGGCTCCACGCCCAGTTTCCCCCGCATAGCTGATCCTCCTGATGGAGTAAGCCCTGCCACCCGAGTGCTAGTCATAGCCCTAGAGGACTCTCAGCTGCTCTAGAAGGGGAGGCATCCGGAATCGCATGAAACTGTGTGAAGGATAAGATTGTCCACATCAGGATCCAAATCTTGATTTTGTAGTAACGCCTAAGGATTGCCTGCGTGCTGGAAATACATTTGAAACCCAAACAGTATGCCCAGCCTATTGCTTATCAGTGGTTAAACTGTCGGACCATTTTTGCTGCTATGGTCACCCACAATTTCATTTGTCTCATACCCAGGTGAAAGGGGAAGGTTCACCTGGCTGGTTCCTTTAAATGATAACTTATGGAAATGCTAGTTCAGGTGGTCATGTCACAGTGTTCTTTCTGTATGCAGAGAAGAGGGAGAGTTCATACCAACAGCTATGTATTCATATGTGCGTGTGTCTTTGCCAGCCTTTGAGTTCTCTGTATCTACTGTGTATGTGAATGGTCACGTGGGACCCAGTGATGTTGTTGTGACATTGACCTAGGGCCCGAGAGTCACTGCTGATCTCGGCACTCATTGGCACAGTGGTAGTTAGAGGTGAAAAGTAAAGCTGTCAAGCCCAAGGACTTAGCTGCAGGCATCCCCTGAGCTGGGCGTGCGGCAGAAGCAAGTTCTTAATTAGCCCACCTTCCTCTTTGGCTTTCCGTGTAACTCAGTGTTCAGGAAGCTAGCAAGTCCAGGGGCTTCCGGAGTTAGCCTGCAGGAGAAGAGAGTTCAAAAGCCAACACGGGGTGGGGTGAGGAGTACTTCCCTGGTGGTCCAGTGGTTAAGACTTGGCACTTCCACAGCAGGGGGCACGGATTCAGCCCCTGGTCGGGGAACTCAGATCCCACATGCGGCGTGGAGCAGTCGCACACACACACACACACACACACACACACACACACACAGCCGACGCCGGAGGTCCTGGCCCTCTCATGTCCCTTGGGCCGTTTTACAACTCCCCAAAGACCAGCCCTGCCTCTGGCCCGCAGTTCACCTCTAAGTTATGTACAACTCAACCTGCATCCCTCTAAAGTCCTGTATCCATACTCACCATTGGCTGGTTTGAGGCCCCGCGTGGACTCTGAATGCTGAACAAAAGCAGAGCATCCAGGGCTACATGTAGATACCTCACCAGCACTGGAGGCTGGTCTGCTGGAAGACAGAAAGACAGTGGGGCCTGATTATAACCTGACCAGGGGACACCCCGGTGCATTTGTTGTCTCTATCTGCAGGTAGGCTAGCTGACCCCTCTCCCTGAGTCCTTCCCTTTGGGAAACCCTACTCACAGTATTGATCTCCTTTTTTGCCTTGTACTGAGTGACACATTACCTCCACGCTCTCCCGGACTAGGCAGTCAGCAGGGCCACAGGGCTGCTTCCTCTCTTAGGTGGGGATGGGGAGTTGACAGGGATGAGGGTCCGAGGAATGAGAGCATGAATGGCAAGAAAACAAGGGAAAAAGTTAAACTGTCACACAGAGGTTAACTTTTCCAAGGTTTTCAGTTAAAGGTATTTGACCATTCGCTGGCTGAGCCAGATCAAGGGAACTTGAGAGCTTTTACTGTGATTCGTCAATGTAAAAAATAAACAACAATGTCAAACTGTGTTTATATGATTTGTATAAAGCCTTTTTAAGATTACTATTTAAATAAACATTATACCAGAGATATTTTTCTGCGTGTTTCTTTATTGGAGACAAAGAGACTTGGGTTCTGGGTGACCAAATCATCCCAGTTTGCCTGAGACGTTCCTGGGTTTTAGCACTGAAAGTCCCGTGTCCCAGGAAACCCCTCAATCCCAGCCATATCAGGATGGTGAGTCATTATCTTGGGACAATGTTTCTCAGCACTCTTATGTGAAGTTAGTAGGTAGATTGGCTAGCTCGCTTTTTTTTTTTTGCGGTACGTGGGCCTCTCACTGTTGTGGCCTCTCCCGTTGCGGAGCACAGGCTCCAGATGTGCAGGCCCAGTGGCCATGGCTCACGGGCCCAGCCGCCCTGCGGCATGTGGGATCTTCCCAGACCGGGGCACGAACCCGTGTACCCTGCATCGGCAGGCGAACTCTCAACCACTGCGCCACCAGGGAAGCCCTAGCTGGCTTTTTATAAGGTGAAAATATGCTGTAGATGAATAATGGACTACCTGGCCAGGTAGGCTACTTTAGCTCAAAGTTTTGCCTGGTAGATTTCCGGGACTGTGATCCTTACAAACATTCCTCCTCCCTAGACATCACCAGTCCCTTGCAATGTTTGACTCTTTGCTGCTGCCTTCCTGCTCCAACATTTGCTTGTCAATATGTCTGGTAATTTCAAGGTCTATAACAGTGCTTCTCAAAGTGTGGTCCCTGGACTGGCAGCATCAGCCTCACTTGGGAACTTGTCAGAGGTGTATATTCTCGGACTCCGCTCCACATGTACTGAATCAAAAACTCTGGGAGGAGGACCTAGAGATTTACATTTTAACAAGCCCTCCAAGGGGGTTCTTATGCACCTTCAAGTTTAAGAATCTCTGGTCTAGGAGAAAGGAGAAGTAGCCTGGCTTCACAAAATGATTAGGGATCTTCTCACCTATGGGTTATTGAATGCAAAACAAACTAGACTTTGGCCAGAGAAAACTAAAGGAGGTCAAGTACACTCTTAGGTAGTACAAGTTTCCAGAGGATGAGGAAGGAAAAGCCTTACTATGAACTTCCCACTACCCCACACATGGGAGACTCAAAGCTGTGAACCAGAGCTGAATTTGCCCCCATCCGGAAGCTCTGTTCACATTTGGTTCAATCGTTTATTCAAAAAATGTTTTTGAGCACTTCCTGATTTTGTAAGCTCTTGGAGCTTATACTCCAGTGAAGTGGACGGAAAGCAGACAGCCAAGCACTTAAGATAAGGATTGCTTATGGTAAATTCGATGAAGGCAATAAACACGTAGCTCTGACAGAGAATTACTAGATATTAAAGGTATAATATTTGTGTCACTTGAGTTCATATTTGCAAAACATGGTTATTTATTACTGATGTTACAGGATTTGGGTTAATAAATTAAGTACAACTTACCCGTTTTATAGTCGACAATACTTATCATAATGAAACCTAATGAATCTGATATAATATCAATACAATATATATCTTGGAAACTTTTTTAAAAAAGAATTACCAGGGTCACTCCCTGTAAACGATTGATCAAGGAAGACCTCCCTGAGTAGGTGATATTTAAGCTAAAACCTGAAAAGATAAGGAAGTCAGCTAAGCAAAGTAGCTGGGACAACTTTTCCCATTTGAAGGAACAGCATATAGAGATCCTGCTGTGGGAAAGAGTCTGCTGTGTTCCTATGACCACAAAGCAGAGCAATGAAAGAGGGAACATGATCAATGGCGGGGAAGGGCGTCGAGACTGGAGAGCCAGGTAAGATCCTTTAAGGCAGTGAGGAGGTGCTACCTTGCATCACTCGTTGGCCTTCCTTAATTTACAGAAAAGGCAGCCCTCAAGTGCACCCCGTCCCCATTCCTCACTGGCCAGTAAGGTCACCCCAGTCATATCTCTGCAGCTTCCCTCTCAGCCCCTCTTGTGATCTTTATGATATCACGTGTCTCCTGAGTCTCCTGTTTCTATCATTTTACTGACCCTAATGACAATTACAGAGGTTAAAACGAAAGCAAATTGCTACTTTCCTTTAGTTGAGTTTGTGGATATTTTTTAAAGCCCTAATAATCTAATATCTCCTGATCTCTAGCCATCTAGGGTTTACATAAGATCTTTTCTTTCCCCCCCTTATCTGCATCCTTCTGGAAATGTTTATAGAATCCTCAGGGGAGGCAGTGAAATGAAGCTGGAACAGGCCCATCCTTGAGGGAAACAGGACCCATCTGGATGCCGAGGCGCTTTTGCCCCTGCAACGTTAGTGGTGGTGATGAGGGTGGGGAGGGGAGCGTGAAGAAGACGTGGAAAGATGAGTCTATTCCAGTCCTCACAGGCTTCGGCATCCAGTCACAGGCTGAGCTAAACAAAACTCCTAAGGAAATGTTTCCCCTGGGGGATAATCTGTGAGACAAAGGGGTGCTGATAAGAATAGGAAATGCTACCTGGGTGGGTCCTCGAATCTTCCTTCCCTCTGCCCATTGGCTTCACAGTAACGTTAACGCTAGTTTCTATCAACAAAAGGGAAGGCTCCGAAGAAGCCTGAGGACTGAGGCACAGGCTCGGCTTGCCCCTGGATTCCCACCTCCCAGAAGCCCCAAGCCTGCTCCCCACCCTCTGAGGCCGGTCCTCCTCATCCCTGGCTTCCTGGGGGCCCCTGTGAGGAGCTCCTGGAGGAAGGACACGCCTTCCGTGTTCTCCCTGAAGATGGGGCCAGGGACTTCCGAGGGAGCCATGGGTCAAGTTGTTTCTGCAGCTTATCCAGAGAATGATGCCTGTGTCCCCTCTCTTCCCAGCCAGAAAACCCCATAGGACAATTTTGTGTGCGGGAGCGCTGTTTCCGTCACAGCCGGCTTCCAAGTGCAGCAAGAGAAAGAGACCCTTGGCCGCAGGTGAGCAGTCCCGTATCCCTCCTCCTGCACTGTGGCGCCAGGTGAGCAGGGCCCCTCTCTCCACAGAGGTACCGCCCGAGCCGGCCTTGCCCACGTGCACAGGGAGGCGCCCGGAAAAGTCCTGCACCAGCAGAGAGGTAAAGCCCAGGCCCCTTGCCAAACCAGCAGGGCCGGGCAGCTGTGGTCAGGCGTGGCCCCTCCTCTACCCTAATTCAAACAAACCTCCCCTGGAAACCCGGGCAGTTCTGTTTGCAAAGGGCAGGCTGCAGCCTCCGCAGCTGCCCAGCCCTCTCAGAACCGTCAAGAGCCAGGTTGCCGTAGTTTGGAGCACAGCTCTGCTAATAAATCTCCATCCCCAAGCCCTTGACTGCCTCCACTGGGAACTGAAGCCCAGCCTTCCCGAGCCCCCCCTGGCAGCCCTGCTGCCTTGCCAAGCCTTGACTCCAGGGCCCTGGCAGGCGGCCTTTCTGGATTTGCCTTTTTTCTTCACCTTTGTCCCTCCTCCACCCCCTCATCTCACCTCTCCTTGAGCATTCACATTTCTATTTCCAGCCAACTGTTTTTAGATCCTATGGGAGTTCAAAGAAAGCTTTAGAGGGTTTTGCAAAATCCACCAGCGCTCCTCTCCCCTTGAACTTGGACATGCTGAGGAGGTGGGAGAACACTGGTCCCAGAGCTTGGCACCCAGCGTTCTCAGTTCTGCCTCTAGCTCTGTGACCTTGGGAAAGCCATGCACATCTGGCGTTTTCCAGGTGTAATGACCTATATACACTACCAAAAGTAAAATGGATGGCTAGTGGGAAGCTGCTGCATAGCACAGGGAGATCAGCTCGGGGCTTTGTGTCCACTAGAGGGGTGGGATAGGGAGGGAGGGAGGGAGACGCAAGAGGGAGGAGATATGGGGATATATGTATATGTACAGCTGATGCACTTTGCTATACAGCAGCAACTAACACATCATTGTAAAGCAATTATACTCCAATAAAGATGTTAAAAAAATAAAAAACCAAATCAACAATGATAATAAAAAATAGTGAACATTTGAGTTAAATGAATTTTGAGCCCCAAACTCTAATATCGTAGCTGATGGAGTAGTTCTTTTCGGTTGTCTGAATCTGTGCTGTACAAAGCAGTGAGGATAAAGCTTTGCAGATGCCTCCCCTGTGCAGAGAGGCTGGGAGCGCATCTTCAGGCTTGATCCTACTGTGGAGCTGGCTCAAATCCAATCCCTCACAGCAGAATTGCTCTTTTTCCCATAGCCCTGCACTAATAGCTCTTTTTTTTTTTTTTTTTTTTTTTTTTTTTGCGCGGTATGCGGGCTTCTCACTGTTGTGTCCTCTCCCGTTGCGGGGCACAGGCTCCGGACGCGCAGGCTCAGCGGCCATGGCTCACGGGCCCAGCCGCTCTGCGGCATGTGGGATCTTCCCGGACTGGGGCACGAACCTGCATCCCCTGCATCAGCAGGCAGACTCTCAACCACTGCGCCACCAGGGAAGCCCTCACTAATAGCTCTTTACATAGAAACTGACTTGTCTATCTCCCACTAACTCTTACGGGAAGGATACATGCATGCATTTATTCATATAATCAACATGTTTTATATTAAATGCCCACTATGTGCCTTGCTAGGTGCCAGGAGACGATGATATGCATAACAGATGTGGTCCTTGCCTTCAGAGAGCTTACAATCTAGAGAGAGAGACATAGGTAAAGCTAATAAGCACACAAATCTGTCATGACAATCACGGCGGGAGCTATAAAGTGAAGTTTAGGAGTTGTGAGTGTGTGACAGGCTCCGAGAAGCTGCCCCTGAGCCTCGCAACTGATGGGAACTGAAATCCCAGGGTGAGTCAGAGGAGTAAGAACAGCAGAGCTGGGGCTTCCCTGGTGGTGCAGTGGTTGAGAGTCCGCCTACCGATGCAGGGGACGCAGGTCCGTGCCCCGGTCTGGAAGGATCCCACACGCCACGGAGCGGCTGGGCCCGTGAGCCATGGCCGCTGAGCCTGCGCGTCCGGAGCCTGTGCTCCGCAACGGGAGAGGCCACAACAGTGAGAGGCCTGTGTACCACAAAAAAAGAAAAAAAGAAAAAGAAAAAAAAGAAAGAAGAGCAGAGGGAAGAGCGTGTCAAGCAGAAGGGCCAGCAGGTGCAAAGATTCAGAGGCAGAGGGAAATCTGGCTGCAGCAAAAATGAGGGACAAGGGGAAGCATCTCACTCACCTTTGTATCAGGACCCCCAACTCATACCTGACTCTTACTGTGCAAGCTCAAAAAATGTTTGTTGAATGCATGAATGAGTGAATGACTTGTATAAAGTCCCCTTTTTCTGACAGACATCAAGCTGCCTATTTTGTACAGACTAAAAGATAAATGCATTAGTTCTTCCATATTGCTATTGTGCTTCACCATAGTAGAAAATGGGGAAGTAAGTTTCCTAGAGTCTGAACTGACAGATTATGCCCACAAGTTCCAATGTGGAGATGAGTACTATTTGTTTAAATGTGATAATTTAGGTTAAATATATACAGATTAAAGTCCTGTTGGAAGGTTGGAGAATTGCCAGATTTAACAAATAAAAATATTCCATGAGCCACTGTGGAAAATGGTACAGCAGTTCCTCAAAATGTTAAACACAGAATTACCATGTGATCCAGCAATTCCACATCCAGGAACATAGACTCAAAAGAATTGAAAGCAGGGAATCAAATAGATACTTGCTCACCAACGTTCATAGCAGCATTATTCACAGTAGCCAAAAGGTAGAAACAATCCAAATGTCTATCAACAGATGAATGGAAAGACAAAAAGTGGTACGTACATACAATGGAATATTACTCAGCCTTAAAAAGGAATGACATTCTGATACATGTTACAACATAGATGAACTTTGAAAATATTATGCTAAGGTGAACTAAGCCAAACACAAAAGGAACACTAATATGAGATACCAAGAGTAGGCAAATTCAAAGAGAAAGTAAATTAGAGGTTATCAAGGGCTGGGGCAGGAGGGCGTTATTATTTAATGGGTACAGAATTTGGCACATTGAATAAGATCTTGAAGTGGATGGTGGTGGTGATGGTTGCACAGCATGTGCGTGAACTTAACTCCACTGAATCGTACTTAGGGTTGAAATAGTCAATGTTATATAAGTTTACCACAATTTTTTTTTTTTTTTTGCGTTACGCGGGCCTCTCACTGTTGTGGCCTCTCCCCTTGCAGAGGGCAGGCTCCGGACACACAGGCTCAGCGGCCACGGCTCACGGGCCCAGCCACTCCGCGGCATGTGGGATCTTCCCGGACCGGGGCACGAACCCGTGTCCCCTGCATCGGCAGGCGGACTCTCAACCACTGCGCCACCAGGGAAGCCCTACCACAATTTTTTAAAAGCACTTTTCCTTCAAAGAAAAAACCCCATGTAATACTTGGGACATGCCTAAACTGAAAATGTATTTATTGTTTATCCAAAATTTGAGTGTAATTGGGCATCCTGTATTTTCTCTGGCAACCCTAATTGAGAAGCTTCCTGTTCACCATGGACTTCCTAGAACATTTCCAGGATTCAGGAACCATCCTTTCAAAAGCAAAAATCAGTGCTTGTGGTCTGATAAGAATGAGTGTACAAGCCAGGCGCAGAAAATCAGGGGGGTGCCTGCCCTAATTATAGACTCAGCCCTAGACACAGGCCATGAAGTGATTCCCTCAGCCCTCACTCACTCCATCAGTGAAGAGGTGAAGATTAGAAATCTCGGTTGGGTTTCCCATCTGTTGTTTAATCACCGGGATCCACAAATGCAGTAAAAGCTGGTTATAAACCCCTTCTTACGATTGACCACGTACCTAGAATTACAGTTGCTGATGGCGACGCTCACACGATAGCCTTGTCCCCCGCCATCAATGCATCTTCACACCAGAGTTGGTAAGAACCCATGGGGTGCCCAGATGCCTAACTGTACAATCATTTGCACCCATGCCTTCTCAATGAAAGAAACAGCTCATCGTGCAGCAAGAAACAACAGGTGTAAAAGGCAAAGGCCACTTTGGAACCATTTGGACCAAAGAACATGGCTCAGCGTAACAAGAGCGCCCACAGAATTGGCACGCCTGCACTCATCTGCCTGCGAGGTGGGCCTGAAATCAGACCACAGCCGTGGAGTCTGCAGCTGCTGTTCCAGGTGGTCCCACCTACTCCTTCTCTCAACCGAGACTAAAGGCAGCTGGGGAGGGCGTGGCATGAAGAGATGGGTCGTGTCCAAGTCATTTTTACTAGGTGCTGACAAGTCACCGCGAACGTCTGGAAATGGCGTAGCATGGCAGAAACACACAGGTCACGATGCACTGGTGAATGATTACCAGAGGGGAAATTCATTACAGGCTGCTCTCAGCTCCCATCACATGAGGAAGTGTTACATTAACAAGATGGAAGGTCCCTGCAGTCCCCGCCCCCACACAGCCCCCCACCGCCACCGCCTGCCACCCCACTATTTCAGTTTGTGTTGCATGGAGGGAGGGGAGCCCAAAGGCAGGGGGGAGTTAATTCAGCTACACTCATCAAAAAGGGGGTCATGGTGGCAGCCAAAGCCAACTGAAGCAGATTCGACCTGCATGCCACAAGAGAGTTTTTCCTTACCACCTGCACCAGCTATGACCACTGCAGTCTGGCGACGATCTATGACATTAAAACAAAATGTCTTTTTTTTTTTTTTTTTAGCTGTTCATGTCACTTGCTTTCCATCCTGGATGTGTGTGTTTCCCCGTCCATGTGCCTGGCCTTGTCTCTGTTGGCCCCCAGGTTGCCTGGTATTTCTAACCTTTCCTGGTGAATGATTACCAGAGGAGAAATTCCTTAGAGGCTGCTCTCAGCTAGACACAGACAGATGTAAACACAGACAGATGTAGAACGTGGTGGGTGCCAGCCTAGAACCCGCACTGGAGACTGCGGAAGACTAGGATGAATAAGACATGCTGGCTTTGGAGCCTCTCTGGATCAACACGATCTGGGGTGATGGGAACAAGAAGTCTCGCTTTTGTGGCAGCCAAGAGGACATTATAGATGGAGTGGCCTTCGAGTCCTTGGTAGACAGTGTCACAGGCCGTCATTGTCTCGCTCCTCTTTCTAATCTCTTCTCCAATTACCACTTCCCACGTTAAAGAATCACAGGGCACAAACGGAAGGTTAGCAGAGAGTCAAAAGCATGCAGACAGAGGGGTCAGTAGTTCTTCTTTAATGAGATTTCTGCTCCTTCAAAATGCCATTCACATGCAGAGGGGCCAGGCAGCCGAATCTGCTTTCTTTCTTTTTTTTTTTTTTTTTTTTTTTTTGCGGTACGCAGGCCTCTCACTGTTGTGGCCTCTCCGTTGCGGAGCACAGGCTCCAGACGCGCAGGCTCAGCGGCCATGGCTCACGGGCCCAGCCGCTCCGCGGCATGTGGGATCTTCCCAGACCGGGGCACAAACCTGTGTCCCCTGCATCGGCAGGCGGACTCTCAACCACTGCGCCACCAGGGAAGCCCCGAACCTGCTTTTAAAGTCAAATGCAAAGCCAGGCCCGGAAGAGACAGTCTCCACCGGTGCCCTCCCCAGGAGGCCAGAAAACTCAGCACCTTGGCCTCGCCCCTGTGCCAAGCCCCTCACCACTCAGAGGCCCTGCCCGGTTCCTGTTGCCAATGTTAACCTAAAGCGGGTGAGAAGCCCCAGCACGCCCGCCAGCCAATACGATGTTAAATATTACACCTCCCTGCCTGGGCCTGGGCTGAAAGCCGCCATTTCGTTATGCAGCTTCCTCTGGGTCAAGGAAAAAAGAGCACGCCGCTCCCAGATGCGCCCCACGGAGACCTGCCCTCAGTCTCCCCAGCGCTGGGCAAACCTTCAAAACTGTTCAGTTTGTCTAAGCCCCATCCATCTTTAATGTCAGAGTCTACATTTTCTCCTCTCCTTCTTTTTCAAAGCAGCCAAAAAAGAAAATGTCACTGCATTTGGGGCCAATTCAAAAGTCAGGCATAGATGGATGTTCTGTTTCATTCTCCCCATGTCTTTATGTCCCGTGGAGTCTTTAGGGGCTGCATCTCGACTCCCCTCCATCCCTGTGTTCAGTTGGTGTCTTGATGTCTCCCCTCTCTCCTACGCTCCTACTTGCCTTCTTCTAAAGCATCAGCCTTAGAACTCACAAAACCCTCTGTGACTGCAGCCCCTGCTAAGAGGACATCATGTTGATTTGAGGTGGGGGGCGGGGAGGGAGCTTGCCAGGTGAGGCTGTCACCACCCCTATCAACATCCTGCCAGGGATCTGGAGGTTGAACAGCTGATGCAGGTAAGTGTCCCCAGTGCTGCCTTTTAGCAACCAGATTCTCCAAATTTGTGCAAAACACATGGAATCATCCCACGCTGTGACAGTTTGGTTGGGAAAGGTGTATGCACCTCCTCTCCCTGTATGCCTTAGAAAGAATCTTTAAGCCATGAGGGGCAGGCGGCAGTTCTGATGAAGATGCCAGTCGGAATGCATCTCTGACAGCCCCTGGCTCACCCAGGAGTGGGGAGCTGATGCACTGATTGATACCTGGGGGCGAGGCTGTCAGCTGGGAGGACACAGGAAGGAGATAAGGGACTCAGCCAGTGTCAGACCGTCCTGACACACGTCGCTGTAAATCACTTTGGGGAAACATTCTAACCTGCCAAGAGCCGAGAAGGGTGAGTAGGTAATAAAGAAACGGTGAGAAGCAGCTGTGTGGGCTGCCGGCTCTGGGACGGACCCTGGCCTTGGCTCTTGATGGAAATGTACAAAGCTCGTAGAACTCCATCCAGCCCTCCTCAGCCCAAGTGGAGGTACAGCACTTAGTTCATTGCAGTGGGTTAAAATAGAACGCGGGGTGAATTTTAGAGTATGTGAATTATGCCTCAGTAACACTGCTATAAATATATTCCAACCAGTAGCCCAGGATGACTGCAGTAAAAATCCTCCGTCCCCACCCCTGCCCCCTGCCGCCGTCCACCGCCTGCAGGAAGGCAATAGAGACCACTGTTGACTGTTCTCACCCTGCCTTTGCCCACTGATACCTGGAGTGAGAAGCAGCCCATGGTGAGCTGTAAGGAAAACAGGCCTTAAAGGTGCAGCGTTTTGATGAGAAAAGATTCCTCCAATTCCAGAAAGCCCCAAGACTGCACTTCAGCATCCCCCAACCATGTTGCAGATGTGATTAGCCCTGGCCAAACCCATTTTAGAGATTGCCTTTCAACATGTTTTAATTAGACATTTAAAAATAATAACCTTATTATTTTGTCCAGGGGACGGAGTTGAAAATAATGAACGGATTAGTGATTAATTAATTGCTGGCAGGTGTGGGGAGAAACCATCTATGGCTTCTTAGCATTTTCTCCCTTTCTCTCTTAAGATCATTCTTTCTTATTTTAGTTAATTTTTGCCACCGCAGCACTTCTCTTATCAAATATTCAAATAAACTAAGCAAATAGAGTGTACTGAGACCAAAGTACTCAGTATGACATTTAATTGGAATTGCAGCCTTGCTTTCTCCCGGTGGAATCTCAGGGCACCTGGAAGCTTTCCCTGGCAGTGGAATTGGACTCCAAAAGTGCATTGTTAGCATCTAGTTCATCTTCCTTTCAGGTGCCAAGGGCATGGCTTGACTGAAGCAAGGAGCCATAAGACGTTGGGTGTTTGTGGTACTCTGGTAAGGAACAGAGGCCGGAATTTAACAAGGCTGTGGACCTTCTCCCACCCACCTGCCTCACCATTCACTTCCATGTGTCTGCGCTGCATGAGTACACACCAGTGGGTGCACCATCCAGCTGTTGGAAGGGTCAAGGCCCAGTGGCAACCACGTGCTTCTGTTGGCAGCATCTCTCTGGTCTCTGCAGGAGGGCTCCCGTCATTTATCACAAACACGGGAACAACTAGGTCTGATGCAATGATGCACATCCATGACCTTGAACCCAAGCCATGGGCAGAGGACGGGTGACAGGCAGGACCTGTGCTTGTGTACAAGGCCCCCAGCACTAGACTCTCAGGGAATGTGGGCTTCATATGAAGCTCTGTTCTTTCCAAAGGGACAGCTGCTCAGAAAGGCTACGGCGAAGTACACTTCCTACTCTGCAGGGCTGTTTCCTGAAAGAGTGAACAGGCATCTCTAACTACCCGAGGGGATTTGGGGGATGTAGGTCTGTAATGGAGACTGAGCTGTTGGCTGCTTCAGAATAAGTTATGAGTTTCAGGACATTACTCTGGTGCCTTCTCACCACTGGGAGATGCCTGAGGACCAAGGGCCTAGGCTGTCTTCTCAAAAGCAGGCAAATTGTTGAGCCATGACCATAGATTTATCCAGAAATGATGATTAGTAGGAATAGAGAAGGAATGGAAGAGGAGTTTTAAAAGTGGGTCTCTGGGACTTCCCTGGTGGTGCAGTGGTTAAGAATCCGCCTGCCAATGCAGGGGACACGGGTTCAAGCCTTGGTCCAGGAAGATCCCACATGCCGCGGAGCAACTAAGCCCGTGTGCCACAACGACTGAGCCTGTGCTCTAGAGCCCACAAGACGCAACTACTGAGCCCGTGTGCCACAACTACTGAAGCCTTCGTACCTACAGCCCGTGCTCCACAACAACAGAAGCCACCGCAACGAGAAGCCCACGCACCGCGACAAAGAGTAGCCCCCACCTCGCCCAAACTAGAGGAAACCCAAGTTCAGCAATGAAGACCCAACTCTGCCAAAAGAAAAAAAAAGTGGGTCTCTGATGGCCACTATGTCCTTCAGCCCAAAGTATTTGTCTCCAGATAGAGGCAAAGATAGAAGTAGTTTGCTTTGACTGATGGAGCCCAGATGATGCCTTGTCATCAAGCATTTCAGTAACTGGGAGTTGAAAGGTAAAGTAGGGAGGGGGTCACAGGGAAGGAGCCATGGGGGTGGGGACACTGCTGGCCGGGAAGCTGGTAAAGAAATGAGAGGTGCTTCTGAGGGCTTCTAAACCATGCAGGTGGAGTGAGGGACCCAGCCAGAGGGAAGATTCTCTGGTACTTCTCTCAACAAATCTTTTTCTCTCTCCCAAGTTTGGAAGCATCGAAGAACTGGAAAATTGAGATTGGGATCCCTAAGGGGTTTTCTAAAGTAGCCACGTATATAGTTTTTTAAATCCTCACAGATAGATCACTGGGCAACCATAAGAAGAAGGAGGTGGAGGAAGAGGAAAATTCTTTATATATAAATGTGAAAAGATCTTTAAGATCTTAGGAACTCCCTGGCGGTTCGGTGGTTAGGACTCTGCACTTTCACTGCCAAGGGCCCGGGTTCAGTCCCTGGTCAGGCAACTAAGATCCTGCAAGCCGGGAAAAAAAAGAAAAAAAAAAAAGATCTATAGTTAAGCAAAAAAGCAAAGTGAAGGACCATGTCTAGCACGTGGGACAGGCTCTATAAGTTGAAGGGTCCAGTGAAAAATGAAATTGAGGGGGTTCAAAAATTAAGAATTTCAAGAGAGCAAGAGCAGAGCATTAACCAAGCGCAGGGCCCTCCTGACCGTGGGGCCCTGTGTGACGGTGGCACATTTCGTTCTCCACACCCATGAAGCCAGTCGTGCTGGGATGCTACCATGCAGTAAACCTGAAATGTTACATAAGAAATAAATAATGAGGTTTACTTATGGAGGTGGTGAGAACTAGTAGGAATGAAGAAGGAGGAAGGAGAATATCCACTCTATGCCTATTTATACTTTTTAATGTGTGAGCTGTGTGGATGAGTTACCAAGTCAAAAAATGAGGGCCTCCCTGATGGCGCAGTGGTTGAGAGTCCGCCTGCCGATGCAGGGGACACGGGTTCGTGCCCCAGTCCGGGAAGATCCCACATGCCACGGAGCGGCTGGGCCTGTGAGCCATGGCTGCTGAGCCTGTGCGTCGGAGACTGTGCTCAGCAACGGGAGAGGCCACAACAGTGAGAGGCCCGCGTACCGCAAAAAAAAAAGTTAAAAAATGAAATAATTTAGAAAAGTCCTCAGGGCTGTAGAGAACTGCATGCAGACTCTAAGCAATACATGGGTTCGCATTCACATTTCTCAGTGATTCCATGTTGCTACGTGGAGGTCCTGGGAATGAGAAGCTCAGAGGACAGAGGCATCTGACTGAAGCCACAACTCTCCTCTTTCTCACCATTCATGCGCTTGCCACTGGACTTAGATTTCTAAGAAGCCAAATAAAGTAAAACATGTTATCTCACTCTGTGATCTGTGAGGTTCTCTTCAGCCTCCTGAATTTCACTAGGCCTCAGGCACATGAGCCAGTGCCTACTTTTACAGCTGCCTTGTAGGGTAATAAGTGCTATTCTTGTGAGCAGAGGGACTCCAGATCTCTTTAAATGCATGGGTTGGATGAATGTATCAGTAATAATGGTAGTAATCAGTAATAACAACACGTTCCAAGTTCAAGAAGACACCTTATGTAAAATAGATAGCTAGTGGGAAGCAGCCGCAGAGCACAGGGAGATCAGCCCAGTGTTTTGTGACCTCCTAGAGGGGTGGGATAGGGAGGGTGGGAGGGAGACGCAAGAGGGAGGGATATGGGGATATATGTATACATATAGCTGATTCACTTTGTTATACAGCAGAAACTAAACACAACATTGTAAAGCAATTATACTCCAATAAAGATGTAAAAAAAAAAAAAAAAAAAGAACACCTTCATGTGTCTCCAGAATGGTGCAACCCGGAGAAATGGAAGCAGAATGTGAAATACTCCCAAACTACAGATAATCATAATAGTTGGCACGTATTGGGTATCTACAATGTACTGAAGGAATTACTCATTTAATCCTCATGATTCCCCTCAAGGCAGGTCCTACTATTTTTCTCATTCTATAGATAAGGAAACTGGAGTCTGAAGAGGAAAAGTAACTTGCCCAATATTACCCTGTGAATGAAGGATGGAGCCAGACTGGAACAAGGACATTCTGGCCCCAAAGCCCACAGTCTTAATCATTAACCACATAGGAGGGAAGCCCCAGTTTTAATGTAAATTATCTATGTAATATTGAAATAAAATGTAATAATTCTTCTCAGCTGTTTTACCAACAGAATCTTCCTCTGTCCAGAACACAATAGAGCTAATTTGGAAGTAAGGGCTACCTACTTTCATTTGTATAGATGTGGCTATGAATTCTTTTGTGTCATCAAGTCAAATGAACACTAGGTTCACCATTGTTTAAGGCCCACAGTAGTGCTCGGTATGGACTGCACCCCCTTTTTCTTGGAAACATTTCTTAAATTTTGACAACTTGACAGCTCTTAGGGGCAACTCTCTCACGACTTTCCACAAGCTCTCCAAGTGTTGTAAGAGGTTGATTTGAGGTAGTTAAGAGGAGTGATGAGGAATTACTTCCAAGAGTACCAATAAATCAATAATCCAGAGTCACAGAAGGTCAAGTTCAGAGGCAGATGTTGGCATTCCTTAACTGAGAAAAGAAGACTCCAGGACTCAATTCAAATTGGCTGTAGAAGTAGTATGAAAGTCAGACCAAACCCCAACATTCCCTTGGGAGCTTTTTCCCTTCTGAATTGCCTAGGACACCAGGAACCAAGTATCTCTGTGAGAGAAGTGTATCGATATATACATGTGTACCTTCTATCTTGTTTTGCATTTATCTTCCACTAAATCATGGTGATTACTTTGATGGAAAGCCAATTTCAGACATATTTTTCTTTCCCAGCACCTAAAACATGACAAAGCAAAATAGATCCTTGATATACGTTTGTTGAAATGATGAGTGAATGAATGAATGACTCATCAGTCAGTTGAGGTACTACTATATTCCTTAATGGCCAGGTTATACAAGTAATATCTCATCATGACAATCCAACCCCTCCCTGCAGCCAACCAATGATTTCAAAATCATATGAAATATTCAAATGATTTTTATTCTGTTGACACTTTGTGATAATTGCTAGAAATTCTTTTCCCAGTAGGCAGAAGCTGGAGATGAAACAAAACCAATATTAAATTTCTTCATCAAGAATTGGAAAGTGCTGGGCTTCCCTGGTGGCGCAGTGGTTGAGAGTCTGCCTGCTAATGCAGGGGACATGGTCTGGGAGGATCCCACATGCCACGGAGAAACTAGGCCCGTGAACCACAACTACTGAGCCTGCACGTCTGGAGCCTGTGCTCCGCAACAAGAGAGGCCGCGATAGTGAGAGGCCCATGCACCACAATGAAGTGTGGCCCCGCTTGCCACAACTAGAGAAAGCCCTCACACAGAAACGAAGACCCAACACAGCAAAAAATTAATTAATTAATTAATAAAATCCCACCCCCAACATCTTAAAAAAAAAAAAAAGAATTGGAAAGTGAAAACAAAATGTCTTGAATATAGTAAAAGAGGGACATTTTGCAGAGCAGCTTAATATATTGCCCTGGAATGCCTAAAAGTATTTGTGTGATATTGTCAAGTAACTACTCAATAAATGCTTTAAAGCTTGTTTGGCTTGTTCAAATTTAAACTACTAAGAGAGGGACTTCCCTGGTGGTCCACTGGTTAAGACTCCATACTCCCAATGCAGGGGGCCTGGGTTCAATCCCTGGTCAGGGAACTAGTTCCCTCGTGCCACAAGGAAGATCGCACATGCCGCAACTAAAGACTCAGCACAGCCAAATAAATAAATAAATATTTAAAATACTAACAGAGAGAAAAGAGGTTTGGTTGATTTTTACAAATTCAATATCCAAAGTAGTATGGAAGGAAATAAAACAGCTGGGATTTGTGTAGTTGCTAATTTAGCTGACGAATAATCATCCAGCTAAGCAAAAATAATTCCTCTGCCATGTCTGGAGGAACCAGTTGCAGAAGGGAAGGTGTGGTTTTGTTGCCAAAAGGACATTTTCCTTACTGGAAAAAATATTCTTAATTTTATGCAAATTACTGTTTGGTCTTATCCTTATTTATTTATGTATTTCTTTTTCTGCTTCAAAATGATGAAACGTAAGAAGTGGGAAGGTGGTCTCAGGATTTTTATGAGATTAATAAAGCCAGGATTTCTTGGGAAAGAGACTGGCTGAATCTTGATCAGGTGATGAGATACTATAAGGAGTTCAGTGTCCTAAAGTTTTCCAGTAAAAGCTGCAGGATGAGAAAGACTGCCAGTAGCTTGTGAGGAGAGGCCAAGGGATTTGTCTACACTCTAAGAGTAATTGAAAATCGGGAAGTTTTGCTTAAAGGGAAAAAAGGAAAAGTCAAGTTACAAATAAACAATGATTGATAATAATCAAAGTCTAGTGGGACAAAGAACTTAACCCAAACATAGACTTTTTAACAGTAGTTCTTTGGATGTTGTTCTAAGTTCTCTACAGAGTATCACTTTCTATATTGCCTTTACTATTTTAAGAGTTATATTTAGATTTTCTTATTTGCATTTCTGTTTTTCTCAAAACGAGTGATTCTTTTTTTTTTCTTTTTTGCAGTACACGGGCCTCTCACTGTTGTGGCCTCTTCCGTTGCGGAGCACAGGCTCCGGACGCACAGGCTCAGTGGCCATGGCTTACCGGCCCAGCCGCTCCGCGGCATGTGGGATCCTCCCGGACCGGGGCACGAACCCGTGTGCCCTGCATCGGCAGGTGGACTCTCAACCACTGCATCACCAGGGAAGCCCAAAACGAGTGATTCTTGAAACTTATCTGTGTTGGAATCACCAAGGAAGCTTTTTAAAAATGGAGATTCCTGAACCCAAGGTCCCAAAGAGTCTAATTAGGTGGATATAGGGTTGGGGCTCAAGACTCTGTGTTTTAACAAGGAAATAGGTCCTAGGTAATTTGATGCAAGGAATTCACATCTCACTTTTGAGAAACTACTCTTATGATTTATGAAGCAGGTAATGTCCTGGGTCTATGCATCTGGAGCAAGGAATTACCACCAGATGGAAATTTATCAAAATTACAAGCATAATGGAAAGGAGAACTCTGAGAGGTCAGAGGGTAGTGATTTTATCATTTAAACGTGATGTCAAATAACTACTCAATAAATTTTTCAAAACTTAGTTTATTCAAATTTAAAATATTATGAGTTTAGAGATTTGGATGAATTTTACAAATTCAATACCAAAAGTAATGTGGAAGAAAAATAAACAGTGGATGTGTATAATGGCTAATTTATTAGAGTTTTGAAGTCCAGGACACACAGAAACAGAACCCAGAGAGAAGGCTGGAGAGCTACAGATACTCGTTTTACCTAGTTTTCAATTCTGCCAGCCTGTCCCTAGAAGTAATGACTTGATAATAAACTTCAAACTAATTTTTAATGCCCACAATTTAGAAATCACTATTTGGTTGCGAATCTCCATCTCGCCTTATTTCACCTACCTCTCCAGTTGAGGCATGTCCAAATCTGCCTTACAAATTCAAAGCATGTTCTTCTGATTTCATTGCAACCCCTCCCTCAACTGAAAAGACAGGGGAAGAAAAACTGAATTGAATGAAAAGGAACCTAGCACAGGACAGCATTTTGCCCCCTCCCAAATATGCACATGCCTCCTTCTCTCCCTCCTTTTATGAGTATGAGAGTTCCATGTAACAGTACAGTCCCAGTACCAGGAATCTTTGTAATTTTCCTTTGTGGAATACCTGGGCTACTGTAGGTCAATAGAAAAGTAGGAAGAATGGCTTCTTACCTAGATTCTGCAGAGGAAGATCTATTTTTCACTGACCCATCAGGATACCCATTCACCCAGAGAAGTAATATGAGCTGAGACATTCTAAGACACATCCCTTCTTAGAGAAGCTCAGCCCACACTGGCTCTGTAGAATCAAAGGTTTCTCAGAGGGCCCATTTCCTAAAGCTGTTGTCATTTCAGAGGCTCTTCTGGCCCCTCTCTCCAAGGTCTCCACCTTAGTTATGCAGCTGTTAGCACCGTGACAGCCATCAAAGAGTACATGCTTTGGGCAACGCAACCTCGTGCAGTGGGGAAGTGTTTGACTCAGAAAGTCACAGTCTTCCATACGGATCTCTCATCTTCCCGTTTGTCAGTGACAGCAGATGGTACAAGGCATCAAACCCTTGCAGGAAGCCACTGCCCTATAGCATGGTATGAGAAAGCATGGAGCATTGGGCTTCAGACACTAATTGCCTGACCAACAGCAAATCACTTAGCCTCTTTAAGCATCATTTTCCTCCTCTATTAAAGGGGTATTCCTACCTTCTGGGTTTGTGAGAATTTGAGATATTTAAAATGCCTGGGATATAATAGTTGATCAATAAACGGCAGTTATTATTTTATGCATGAGCCTTAGGCTAATGTATGTGTGAACACTGAGTTATTAATTAGAAGGTAAATGAAAGCTGGCTGGAGGGAATTGCATTTGACCTTTAGCAAATTATTTCATTTAGATGCATTGATGCAAAACTATCACATCTTATGAAGAAAGACAAAAATAAATCTGGCTGACAAAAGATATTTTAATAAATATTCAACCTCCCACCAACATCACATCACAGTCTATGGCCACCCCACTGTAATTTGTATGCCATTTGGGGAGGCTTTGTGCCTTTCCCTCTCTTGTCAAAGTCTGGCTGATTGGGGGCTGGATTCAGCTCGTAAAATCTTTTTTGAGTGCCTGCATCTAGTGACTGCTCCAAAAAAAAAGGTACTCTCGATGCTTTTTCCCTTCAAATAAGCTTACCACCAAATCAACTTGAGTGTACTGGGGTTGGTAGAGTCTCTCTAAATTATTCCCACTGATAGATAGAACTGATAGAACTGATCCCAGATAGATCAGTTCAGCTGGTATAAAGTGATGCAGGAGCCTGATGTACCCATCCTTACGTGCCCCATTTTACTGACAGGCAAAGAGAACCTACCGCAGTCCATATAAAGTATTGATACCTTATAACATGGGGGCAATGTTATGAGATTTACTTTGTTTGCAGAACTATGGTCTATTACAGGGAGAACAGCATAGCTGTTCCAGCTGATGAGAGAAAGGGAGAAAGAAAAAATGACCAGGGCTTGCTACAGACTGGAAAAAGAAGAGACACAGACGCATCATGACCTTATCTTGGAAATCTAGAGACTAGATTGATGAGTGAGAAAAGAAGGAGTGTCTCAGGGAAGGATGAGGGTCCATGAAGGCATTTCTGGGAGGGCAATGCACAAAAGAGGAGGTTGAGGGGGATAAAGAGGCTGGGGCTGCCATTCTTTGAAGAACAGTCAGGGACAAAGAACTGACTGGCAGCCTTGGGGAAGAATGGAGCTAAGGCTACCAAGCTTAAAAAAAAAAAATAGAGCTAGAAAAGAAAAGAAAGGGGAGCTGTAAGAGAAATCAATTGCTGATACTATTCTGTTAGAAAAGACTTCAGATCCCACGACTAAAAGAAGAGATTTGTGTTTTTCACACACAATCCTCTCATGCTGAATCACATGTAAATGGTGTTATTGGGGCCTCATCTGGAGTGTCTCTGCCTCTCGACCTACCTACCTGGGATGAGGATGTGTTAGAAAGTGCAACCCAGTGAATTCTGCAAAAGGGCTCTGATTAACCTTAGAAAACTCCGACTGCACGAGCAGCCAATATAATAAGCTCGTATGTTGTGACTGATTACGACCATTACCATTCCTGCATATTTCTGCCTTCTAATGCCCACAGAAGAGCGGGAAGGAGAGTTAGGCAAACATTTTTGGGACTGGTTTTATTAAGCTAATATACCAGGCATTGCCCATTTTGCATCCTGAGAAGTCATCAATTGCTTTAAACTTAGCATTTTCGTTAGAAATCATCTATTTTAAATAATTATACAGTAAATCTTTGAAGTGCTTTTTATCCCAGGACCTCAAAATACATTACTATTGCTGCTGAATCTCAGCATTTGGTAGATAGTACTACATTAATTTTCTAGATGGTTAAACTAAAGCATCTAATGGTGAAATACAAAATCAGCTATAAAGGTAGGAAAGGAGTTCAGAGCACTCTGGGCCAAGCGCTTACCATTCGCCTATATAACTATGCTTATTGATACACGCTGCTATCCAGATGCACAATTATGATCTAGGGGCAAGTGAAGACTTTGACCGTCCATTTGGAGAGGACATCAGTCATGTTGGTGGCTGCCTGACATGTTTTAGATATGCTTCTCATGTTTGGGGAGCAGCTCACTTTCCTATTTCCCTTGCAGCTGCAGGGAAGACATGTGACCTGGGCTCTGCCAATCAGATGGACTGGTTGAGCAGCAAGTCTAGTTCCTGGTGCAGACATTCAGCAGAACAGATTATAGTGTCAACTGCATGGTGGTGGCAGCGCTGGCTTCCCCATCAGACCAGTCTGAAGGCACAGTTGTAGGCATGTTTCTGGAACTTTAGCCTCTAGCCTGGTTCTTTTGTCCTCTCAATGATTGTTTGAATTCCCCTGTACACTTTTTTTTTTTTTTTTTTTTGCGGTACGCGGGCCTCTCACTGTTGTGGCCTCTCCCGCCGCGGAGCACAGGCTCCGGACGCACAGGCTCAGCGGCCATGGCTCACGGGCCCAGCCGCTCCGCGGCATGTGGGATCTTCCCGGACCGGGGCATGAACCCGTGTCCCTTGAATCGGCAGGCGGACTCTCAACCACTGCACTACCAGGGAAGCCCCCCAAACCGTAATTATTAAACAAAGAAACATGAAACAAACAGACCATCAGTACATGTGTGTAGTAAAGCAACTATTGGGATTTACTCTGCTCCATCATATACCAGGTGAGTCAAGCACACACCTTGCTTTGTGTTGCAGCTCTCAAGGTGAATCTCCTTTGGGAGACATTACACAGCCTGAAACAGAACCACTGTTGGTATTTGCTAAGGTATCTTGGTGTGGGTAAGAGCTTCCCCCAAAATTCCCTTTCTGTCAACATTTGGCAGGGCTTCTGTCAACAAAAATTACAACAACCAACACCTAACAGAGGAGTGTCTGGCACAGTCAATACTCAATACTTCTTTTGCAATCACAAGACAATCAAATGAAAATGAGCCACGTCTAATCTAACAGTGAGTGAACACAGTAACACACGTAGTACCAGCATGTGAGTGCTATATAAGTATTAGCTGTTAGTGGTATTATTATTATCTAGAGTCACTGGTGCTTCTGTGCACATTATGGGAACCCCGAAGGGCCTCTCCCACTTCCTTCTCTCACTCCATGCCTCTTATTTAAACGCTATCAAAACCTTCAAATTTAAACCACCCCTCTTCCTCTCCCTCGCCCTTTCACTTTTTCTCTCTCTCTCTCTCACACACACACACATAGTGAGAGAATGTGGTCTCTCATGCATTGCTGATGGAAGTGTAAGCAGCACAGCTCCTACGGAGGGAAATTTGGACAAAATTTATAAATACAAATACAAATTTGTATCAAAATTACAAATACAAATACTTTTCAACCCAGGAGGTCACACTGGAGAATTTATCCTACAGATTAACTCATACCCACGTGATAAACCATATGTAAAATGTTATTCATTTGCAGACTGGTTTGAAATGGCAAAATGGGAATCAAACCAAGTGTCTATCAATAGGGAGCTTATTAAATAAACCTTGGGACAAGCATAGAGTCTGAATACTATACAGCAATGAAAAATTTAAAATGAGGAAGATTTCCATGTACTTTTATGGGATGATCTCCAGGATATATTGCTAAGTTTAAAAATAATAAGGCAAAGGAGAACAGTGCATAAAACATTCTAGATTTGGCATAAAAGTGAGGGGTGTGGATAAGTATATATACTTGTATTTGTTTTACATTAAGAAACTCTGGAAGGGTATGGAGGAAAATAAGAGGAATGATGGTCATGGCAGGGAATGGAGAATTAGGCAGGTCAGGGAGAGAGGAAGCAAGGAATGAAGGGAAAATATTTTACTATAATAGTTTTAATTGTCTATTCAAAATAGATATAGACAGATAAGTGATAGATACATGGATAGACAGATAGACAGATAGGTAGATATATAGATAGATAACCCACCTTTCTTTTAAATGAAAAGAAAACCTGGTCTTATGACTATCTAAGGAGTACATTCCCCTGCCAGTTCTCTGTAGTTGGAGTGGAGGCCCAGGAAGTTCATCTGGAATAGGCTGTCCCCTCCGCTCCAGGCTGCTTCCCCTACCTACTGTGGGATGATGGGGACTTTGAGATGGGTAACTGTGCCTAGAAAGCTGGACACCTGTATTGGCTAACTTAATACAGTCTGCTGGGCTCTGGCCCTGTTCTCACATCTATATATTCCTTCTGGGACTTAAGAGTATAAATTAAGAAGAACCTCTAGGGTCACAGACTCAATATTATAAAACTCTTCATTTCTTTGCTTTCATCAAAAGTTTAAATTCAGGCTTTTAATGTGATTTGCAAATAGCTTTGTGTGATATGACGTTGGAGGTCAGAGGACTTCTCAATCCATCTGAACATACATAAACACACTGCAACAAAAATCCATTAAAAGTAGAAATAGCTAATCCTTTACATGGGGTGAATAAATAATTTGCCTCCAGGCTCTCCAACCATAAATCAGTTGTGCCGTTATCAGATGCCAACGCTGGAATAGGAAAGCAAAGCAGCTGTATTAAACTTTGACAATAAAAAAAAAAAAAAGAATGGATAAAGTGGAGATGAACCATTTGTTTTCTTTCCAGGTAGTTGTCTAAACAGACTATGTAATGAACAAGCTGGGGAGAAACCAGTGACTTAATGCTCTTCTGATGAAAACTTTTCCTGATTTTTTACCTCAGGTAAAGGATGGATCTGATTCACACTTTAAGGGCTCCAGTAGTGGCACATGCCAACAATCTGATGTGACTCAGGCACCTACACAGGCTCATCCCTGCTCCAGTGAGAGACCCACTGGCAACTTGGCTTCCCAAGCTCGGCTGGAGGAGGAAGGGAAGGCTCAGGGACAGAATAATGCAGGACTCATTCTACACTGAAAAGGCCTAAGGAAGAGAGGTGCTCCCATACCTCCTGTAGTCAGGAAAAGTCAGGAGGGCTATGGAAGAGCTTTAAGGATGAAGAGGACCCACGCAGGAAACGAGGCTCAAGTCAAGCCAGCCACTTCCATGCAGATGACCCCTTACAGCAAGACTTCTTAAAATTCAGTTAACAAATGTTTACACGGGGCTTGCTTTGTGCCAGGCACAGTTCTAAGTGCTTCAGACACCAATTCCGTAAATCCTCACCACATCCCCTTGAGGTAGGTTCTATTGTTAGCTCCATTTTACTGGGGAAGAAATTAAGGTACAACATAATTAGGAAACCTGCCCAGTTTTATTCAGTTGTGGATGAGGAAGCCCAAGGAAAACAAGTGACTAGAGATATGAGCCTTAAGGTTAACAGAGCCGCCCTGATAATTATCATTAGCAATTCCACTCCAAGGTATATACCCAAAATACTGAAAACAGTTGTTCAGAAAAAACCTGGATACAAATATGGAGAGCAGCACTATTCACAAGAGCTAAAAGGTAGAAACAATCCAAATGTCTATCAGTGGATAACAAAATATGGTATTTCCATATAATGTAATATTATTCAGCCATACAAAAGAATGAGATACTACATGTCACAACATAGATGAATCTGAAAACCATTATGCTAAGGGCACATAGTGTGTAATCCCATTTACATGAAACATCCAAGAGAGGCAAATCCATAGAGACAGAAAGCAGATTCGTGGTTCGCAGGGCCTGGGGAGAGGGAGGAAATGGGAAGTGATGGCTTAATGGGTTTGGGAGTGTCCTTTTGGAGTGATGAAAATACTGGAACTAGGTAGTGGCGATGGTTGCATAACATTGTGAATGTACTAAATGATATTGAATTACATACTTTAAGATGGTTAAAATGTTGAATCTTAGGTGAATTTTACCTAAAAAAAAAACACCTCAGTGGTTTTATAAAATAATTATTTCTTCTCAGTCACATATCTGTGGGTCATCTGGGGGTAAGGTGATCTAGTGTGAGCTAGGCAGAGCTTGGTTCTGGGCTACAGGTTGGATCCAGGTCACCTCACATGTCTCTCCTCCTCTCACCAGTAGGCTGGACAGGGCATATTCTCCTCACAGTGACAGCAGAAGCACCAGAGGGCACCCCAACACTCAGACACATTTAAATGGCTTGCATCTCCTTGGCCAAAACAAGTCACACGGCTGAACTCAAAAACAAAGGGCAGGGAAGCACACTCCACTACTGGGGAAAGGAACTATTGATACAAAGATGAGTGACAACATGGATGAACCTGGAAGACATTATGCTAAGTGAAATAAGCCAGACACGGAAGACAAATACTATAAGATCTCACTTAGATGTGGAATCTACAAAAGTCAAACTCATAGAATCAGAGAATAGAATGATGGCTGCCAGGGGCTAAGGGATGAAGGAAATGGGGAGATGCTGGTCAAAGTGTACAAGCCTTTGGTTATCAGATGAATAAGTTCTGGGAGTCTAATGTACAGCCTGGTGGTTACAGTTAATAATGCCATCTTGTATACATGAAATTTACTAAAAGAGTGAATCTTAAGTGTTCTTACCACAAAATTAAAGGTAACTATGTGAGTTGATGAATGTGTTAATTAACTTGATTGTGGAAATCATTTCATAATAAATGCATATATTAAATCATCACATTTTACACCTTTAAAAGTCACATTGTACATCCTAAATATATACAATTTTGATTTGTTAATTATACCTCAATAAAGCTGGAAATAAAAAAAAGAATGATTTTTTTTAAGTTGAATGGTAAAACACAAAGATAAAGAAAGGAGTAAGGAATTGGGAACTTGAATGCAATCTACCTCAGCTTTTTCCCTACACAGTTGACCTCTTCACTCTTTTTTTTTTTTTTTTTTTTTTGTGGTACGCGGGCCCCTCACTGTTGTGGCCTCTCCCGTTGCGGAGCACAGGCTCTGGACGCACAGGCTCAGCGGCCATGGCTCACGGGCCCAGCCGCTCCGCGGCATGTGGGATCTTCCCGGACCGGGGCACGAACCCGTGTCCCCTGCATCGGCAGGCAGACTCTCAACCACTGCGTCACCAGGGAAGCTCGACCTCTTCACTCTTTACTCCTAAATGACAAGAACTCCTCCATATCTTTTCCACCAGCTTTCATGATTTTTTAGAGCAAAGGGCCTCCTTCTAAGGAATGTGACCCATTTTCACTCAAGGTACTCTTATTAAATTGTACAAAACACAGATCAAAGTGAGAGTTTATAATTCAGCTGGGTTCTTCTAATGTTTAGCAGATGGAATGGATGAGTTCCAAAGCAGTTATAGGAGCCTTGGTAACAGATAGCACATTTTCAGGTGTGTAGATCTCCCCACCATACTTAGTGGCATATTTAAAATCCCACCATCAGTCAAGGGGAAGAGAGAGGACCTGGAGGATTGTGTAGGAATTTCATGGGCCAGTCCTGGAAGCAGTAAACAACACTTCTACCTACATTCTATTGGCCAGAATTCAGTCATATGGTTGCAAGTTTTATAGGTGCAAAGGAGACTGGGAAATGCAATCCAGCTGTATGCCTAAGAGGAAGAGAGAACTGGTAAAGTGAATAGTTAGCTAGTCTCTGCCATATTCTACATTAAGCCGTCTTTATTTGAATGTCAAACCACCTAAAGTTGGCTTCAGAAAAGTGCTAATCTCTTGTTTGTGGGAGTTTAGAGGACCACGTCTCCAAGGCTGGAGGAATAAAGGAAAGTCTGGCACCAGGTTTGAGGACATTGAGCAGCTAGAGAAGTAGGGACCACAACAGCATCAACAAAACTCGGCTCAAAGAAATGTAAAACTGTACCAGAACTTGAAGAAAAAACATGTGAGGCCCCAAAGACCTTCAAGATTCCAATGCCTGGAATTCAAACAAGAAAACTAAGTGAGTTCTTAGAGGCAAATACCATTCAATGACAAAAGCCTTGACTTCATTTCACTCAAGTCTGCCCTGGGGAAGCAGGACTTCCGTATATGTTACAGATTTCACCATTCTATTAATGGCTTGCTCCCTAGACTTATACTGTCACCCTAAATAAATTGAAGCTTGAACAAGCAATGTAATCAAAATGATTTGGACACAAAAGTCTTTCTTCTCTTTCTTTCCCACTCCTTTTGCCCACCTCCCCCCTCATAACAGCTGACCTGAAGGAAGTAAAGGAAAAGCTAGGCTGAGGATGCTGTTAACACCTCCAAGGTCAATGAAAGACAAAATGAATTCAAAAATTATACTTCCAAAGTACTCATCATGCTTTCCCAAGCTGGCAAGTTCCTTCTTTCTAGACAATGACCCAGCCTTCCCCCCTGAAATTTCAAGCCGGTTGCTATTTCCACCTCTCTCAACTGGAGGCTTTATTATCTTAAGGTGAGAAAAGTTTCTTCAGCAGAAGTCTGCCTGGGAGAGAAATCCGAGTGATTTAAGCAGTGCTGATGTGTACTGGAGATGGAAGAGAATCCCCAGCTGCCACATCGGAAAGAAAAAATGTAAACTCAGATACATTTATTAAGGTAGGTTGGATATCTATTCAGCCAACCCTCTTTTTTTTTTTTAACTCTCAGATACTATTGTAATGAAAGCCACCACAAGTTCTCAGCAAATCACAGCTTCGAAGGAAAATGTCAATCCCTATCAAACCCCAGTGAATTGTTGCAGCTGATGGAAATCTAAATTCATCAGTTACTTTCCCCATTTCCCCCTCCATCCGCTCCAACCAACTGCCTCCTCCTCCAACTCACCCAAGAGTGCAGGAACAGAGATGCAAATCAATGCCTGCAGGACATCCCATCAGACAATGGGAAGGTCTAAAGAAAGGTTAAAGCAGAAAGGGAACGAAATTTATAGACTTAGCATTAAAATCTTAAAGGACCTTAGGAACAGCAATGAATCTGATGTTAGGAAAGGCAGGAGCTTCCAGAGGCCATGGCAGGAAGGCCTGACATGGGCCATAAATCTAAGCTTAGGAGCAGAAAAAATATAGGCTTCCTTGCAGGCTGAGGCAGCATGATGCAAAGATTCCAACCTGGACTTGAAAAGAGGCAAGGCCACAGAGGCATGGTGGGGAAGAAGCAGACCGGGACTGCAAATAAGGAACGAAAAGAGGAGCAGATCGTGTGGGTGGGAGCAGGGAGCCAGCTCGGGCCTGCAGAGGCCGGCAACAAAGACACCAGCAACACACATATGGCTGTGGGGGGAGCTTGAAACTGATCCCCAAAGAAAGAAACAGAAAAGCTGTGGCTGCTCCTTGTTGCATCTATGAGATGGAATGCAGACAAACCTTGTAAGCGACCAGAATCAACACGAAAAGCCAGGCAGCTGGGGGCAAAACAAGGTTGTGGAGGGGTCAGAAGATTGGGGGTGGGAGGGTCAGAAGATTGGAGGTGGGAGGGTCGGAAGATTGGGGGTGGGGAGCTTGGGAAAGGCAGCAGTATCCAATGGTTATGACACAAGCTGGGCAGCCAAGAACTCCCAGGATTGTCGTGAATTTTCATTCACTCATTCTATGTATTTTGGGGTTTTGTTTTTGTTTCTTTCAATTATGCCCTCTGGGGCCCAAATATACTACATTAAGACACTAATTAAAATGCATAAAACCATTGCAACTGAAAATAACATTCCATGAATTATTACGAAAATGCCAAGCTCCAAGTGGCCTTCCCACTGGGACAGGGCTCACTGGAAACACAAAGTTGGCACCACTTTGATTGCCAGGGCTCACACCAGCTTCACCCACTTCCTAGGGTGAGGCATTCTTTTCTCTGCCTCAGTTTCCCCCAGAGGAAAAGAAATAAGGAAATCTCTTTCACAGTTCACAATCAGCAGGAAAGGACTGATTGAATTAATATCTTCACAGTACATTTCAAACCTTTGAAATTAAGTTATTTTTAATGTTAAATAAATATATACCCAACTCACTTATGTAAAGTAACTCTTTCAGTGTTCTAAAATATAAAAATCAATATAGTTTTTCCATGTCTTACATCCCTCTCCACTCCATTTACTTTCTATATTCTGCATTTCTTCTCTTTGGCTTTCCTAATGGCTTTCCCCTACTTATCAAATTTCTGTCCACTTTTATTTCCTAGTGTCCATCATCTCTCTCCTTTCTGCCATTCGACTCTCCTCAATTTCTCACTTCTCCTATTTGTCTTGGAAACTAGAGTGCAACTCATATGCAATGTCATTTCATAGGTGAGTACATATGGTCATTAATATTCATTAGTTTTCTTAATCTCTAGTAAAAATAGAATAAAACATGCTACCTTTCCGTGTGTCAGACTAGTTGATTACCAGAATATATATTTAAAGTATAAGACTCTCCTTCTAGAGAGAACCTAGAGGTCAGAAAGCTCTGGGTGGTTGATGCTTTCCTTGGATAAACCAAGGAAAAGGGAAATCAGCAAAGTTAAGAGATAATCTTGGGGGAGAAATATAAGGCTCAAAGTGATCAGCAAAACTATAGCCTTCAGCAGTGAATTCACCAAAGTGATTATCATCTTTTCACATCCTAGACTCACCAACAGATCAAAGGGATTTCTACAAAAAGTTAAGAATCTTAGACTCTAGAACCTAACTTGCAGTGTTTCGTGTTGCCTGTAAAAAGTCAATCTGGATCAGGAAAAGAACTGGCTGTTATGACTCACACCCTGCATGTACTATGTTAAAACCCAGAAAGATGCCAAAATGTCTCTGTAAAAGATAAAGGCTGTGTAAAGAGTAAAAAATAAAGAGATGGAAAACTAAACACCATCTCAGATGTAAGGATATTCAGATATTTAGGACCTCCCATAAGAAATAACTTCTTTTTTTTCTTAAGTCAATGGAGCCATAAATAAATGAACTTAATCTGACTTCTAACTAGCTCATTTGGTGAAAAGCTAGTGGGCTAGAAGTTTATTTGCAGAACTGGGATCTTTCAGCAGCTCAATAACAGGCTTCCTGTTTGACTTTGCACAAGTTATTCAACTACTTGATATCTAAAGTTACTCATCTGTAACACGAGTAAAACAATATGATAGCCATGTTATTTTTGGCTCTTGGGCTGCTCCCAACCTTGAATGTGTAACTGAATCTCACGGAGGAATTTCACAAAATTAATGAATATCTACAAATGCTGAAGGGCCTCAGGTCAATGTTGACTTCATGGAGTTATAACTATAGAGTAGCTGTTAATAGCCCTAGTGCCACCACCCTCTCTCCTAATCATTATTATTTCTGTCTGGTGTGTCCCTTCTGTTTAAGAATCCATCTGTCCCTCCCCTCCTAGAAGACTTTCTCTCCATTCCACCATCCATCTGAGCCCTTACCACAGCTTTCCTCTAGAATGCATAAGAGACCTTGTTGACCTTGACTTGCCTCTGCTTCCTCTCTCTTTAACACCTTATAAGCTGGCTTCTGTCCATCGCTCTATATAGTTTTCTTTGTGTCAAACTCAATAGTTCTCTGATGTACAAATTTTCCTACAAAGATGTGTTCTTCTCACCACTTTTACTGGTGCTGTGAAGGTTGATGTCTAGACTTCAGAGATGCTTCCATGTAGTAGATCACCTCCAACCTTTCTGGTGACTCCTTGGCAAATTCTTATTTCTCTTCCTGCCCAACGATCATCCTTTCTAATTCTTTCTAATAAATGGTTCACCTAATCATGTACTTTTTCTATTAACTGTCTGTATAATCTCCAGCTTCTGTTCTTTAGCTCTTTTAGATCTGTAGCATGAATTCTGTTGAAGACACATGTGTCACTTATCCATTGTCACGATAGTAATGCATAACAAACCACCTTAAAACTTAGTGGTCTAGAGGGGAGACCTTCAAGGTGACAGAGGAGTAATACAGGGAGATCACCTTCCTCCCCACAAATACATCAGAAATACATCTACATGTGGAACAACTTCTACAGAACACCTACTGAATGCTGCCAAAAGACCTCAGACTTCCCAAAAGATATATTTTTTTTCTTTTTCTCTTTTTGTGAGTGTGTATGTGTATGCTTCTTGGTGTGATTTTGTCTGTATAGCTTTGCTTTTACCATTTGTCCTAGGTTTCTGTCTGTCCGTTTTTGGTTTTTTTAGTATAGTCTTTAGCACTTGTTATCATTGGTGGATTTGTTTTTTGGTTTGGTTGCTCTCTTCTTTCTTTCTTTTTTCTTTTTTTAATTACTTTTTAATTTTTTATTCTTAATAATTTTTAATTTTTATTTTAATAACTATTTCTTTTTATTTTATTTCTTTTTATTTTATTTTTTCTTTGTTTCTTTCTTTCTTTTTTTCTCCCTTTTCTTCTGAGCCATGAGGCTGACAGGGTCTTGGTGCTCCGGCTGGGTGTCAGGCCTGTGCCTCCGAGGTGGGAGAGTCAAGTTCAGGACACTGGTCCACAGAGACCTCCCAGTTCCACGTAATATCAAACAGAGAAAGCTCTCCAAGAGATCTCCATCTCAACGCTAAGACCCAGCTCCACTCAACAACCAGCAAGCTACAGTGCTGGACACCCTACGCCAAACAACTAGCAACACAGGAAAGCAACCCCAACCATTAGCAGAGAGGCTGCCTAAAATCATAATAAGGTCACAGACACACCAAAACACAACACCAGATATGGTCCTGCCCACCAGAAAGACAAGATCCACCCACATCCACCAGAACACAGGCACCCGTCCCCTCCACCAGTAAAACCTACACAATCCAGTGAACCAACCTTAGCCACTAGAGGCAGACACCAAAAACAACAGGAACAACAAATGTGCAGTGAAAAGGAGACCCCAAACACAGTAAGTTAAGCAAAATGAGAAGGCAGAGAAACACACAGCAGATGAAGGAGCAAAGTAAAAATGCATCAGACTAAACAAATGAAGAGGAAATAGGCAGTCTACCTTAATAAGAATTCAGAGCAATGATAGTAAAGATAATCCAAAATCTTGGAAACAGAATGGAGAAAATACAAGAAACATTTAAACAGGGACCTAGAAGAACTAAAAAGCAAACAAACAATGATGAACAACACAATAAATGAAATTAAAAATTCTCTAGAAGGAATCAATAGCAGAATAACTGAGACAGAAGAACAGATAAGTGACCTGGAAGATAAAATGGTGGAAATAACTACTGCAGAGCAGAGTAAAGAAAAAAGAATGAAAAGAATTGAGGACAGTCTCAGAGACCTCTGGGACAACATTAAACACACCAACATTTGAATTATAGGGGTCCTAGAAGAGAAAGAGAAAAAGAAAAGGACTGAGAAAGTATTTGAAGAGATATAGTGGAAAACTTCCCTGATATAGGAAAGGAAATAGTAAATTAAGTCCAGGAAGTGCAAAGAGTCCCATACTGGATAAAGCCAAGGAGAAACATGCCAAGACACATATTAATCAAACTATCAAAAATTAAATACAAAAAAATATTAAAAGCAGCAAGGGAAAAACAACAAATATCATATAAGGGAATCTCCGTAAGGATAACAGCTGATCTTTCAGCAGAAACTCTGCAAGCCAGAAGAGAGTGACAAAACATATTTAAAGTGATGAATGGGGAAAACCTAAAACCACAATTACTTTGCCCAGAAAGGATCTCATTCAGATTGTATGGAGAAATTAAAATCTTTACAAACAAGCAAAAGCTAAGAGAATTCAGCACCACCAAACCAGCTTTACAACAAATGCTAAAAAACTTCGCTAGGCAGGAAACACAAGAGAAGGAAAAGACCTACAATAACAAACCCAAAACAATTAAGAAAATGGTAATAGGAACATACATATTGATAATTACCTTAAATGTAAATGGATTAAGTGCTGCCACCAAAAGACATAGACTGGCTGAATGGATACAAAAACAAGACCCATATATATGCTGTCTACAAGAGACGTACTTCAGACCTAGGGACACATACAGACTGAAAGTGAGGGGATGGAAAAAGATATTCCATACAAACGGAAAACAAAAGAAAGCTGGAGTAGTAATTCTCATATCAGACAAAATAGACTTTAAAATAAATTCTATTACAAGAGACAAAGAAGGACACTAAATAATGATCAAGGGATCGATCCAAGAAGAAGATGTAACAATGGTAAATATTTATGCACCCAACATAGGAGCACCCTCATACATAAGGCAAATGCTAACAGCCATAAAAGGGGAAATTGACAGTAACACAATCATAGTAGGGGACTTTAACACCCCACTTTCACCAATGGACAGATCATCCAAAATGCAAATAAATAAGGAAGCACAAGCTTTAAATGATACATTAAACAAGATGGACTTAATTGATATTTATGTGACATTCCATCCAAAAAAAAAAAAAACAGAATACACTTTCTTCTCAAGTGCTCATGGAACATTCTCCAGGATAGATTATATCTTGGGTCATAAATCAAGCCTTGGTAAATTTAAGAAAATTGAAATCATATCAAGTATCTTTTCTGACCACAACACTATGAGACTAGATATCAATTACAGGAAAAAATCTGTTAAAAATACAAACACATGGAGGTTAAACAATACGTTACTTAATAACCAAGAGATAACTGAAGAAATCAAAGAGGAAATCAAAAAATAACTAGAAACAAATGACAGTGAAAACACGACCACCCAAAACCTATGGGATGCAACAAAAGCAGTTCTAAGAGGTAAAATTATAGCAATATAATCCTACCTCAAGAAACAAGAAAAACCTCAAATAAACAACCTAACCTTACATCTAAAGCAATTAGAGAAAGAAACACACAAAAAAAACCCCAAGGTTACCAGAAGGAAAGAAATCATAAATATCAGATCAGAAATAAATGAAAAAGAAATAAAGGAAATGATAGCAAAGATCAATAAAAATAAAAGCTGGTTCTTTGAGAAGATAAATAAAATTGATAAACCATTAGCCAGACTCATCACGAAAAAAAAGGAGAAGCTCAAATCAATAGAATTAGAAATGAAAAAGGAGAAGTAACAACTGACACTGCAGAAATACAAAGGATCATGACAGGTTACTACAAGCAACTATATGCCAATAAAATGGACAACCTGGAAGAAATGGACAAATTCTTAAAAAAGAACAACCTTCCAAGACTGAACCAGGAAGACATAGAAAATATAAACAGACCAATCACAAGCACTGAAATTGAGACTATGATTAAAAATCTTCCAACAAACAAAAACCTGGGACCAGAAGGCTTCACAGGTGAATTCTATCAAACATTTAGAGAAGAGCTAACACCTATCCTTCTCAAACTCTTCCAAAATATAGCAGAGGGAGGAACACACCCAAACTCATTCTACGAGGCCACCATCACCCTGATACCAAAACCAGACAAATATGTCACAAAGAAAGAAAACTACAGGCCAATATCACTGATGAACATAGATACAAAAATCCTCAACAAAATGCTAGCAAACAGAATCCAACAGCACATTAAAAGGATCATACACCATGATCAAGTGTGGTTTATCCCAGGAATGCAAGGATTCTTCAATATATGCAAATCAATCAATGTGATAAAACATATTAACAGATTGAAAGAGAAAAACCATATGATCATCTCAATAGATGCATAAAAAGCTTTCAGATACAACACCCATTTATGATAAAAACCCTCCAGAAAGTAGGCATAGAGGGAACTTACCTCAATATAATAAAGGCCATATATGACAAACCCAACATCGTTCTCAATGGGGAAAAACTGAAACCATTTCCTCTAAGATTAGGAACAAGACAAGGTTGTCCACTCTCACCACTATTATTCAACATAGTTTTGGAAGTTTTAGCTATGGCAATCAGAGAAGAAAAAGAAATAAAAGGAATCCAAATGGGGAAAAAAGAAGTAAATCTGTCACTGTTTGCAGATGACATGGTACTATACATAGAGAATCCTTAAGATGCTACCAGAAAGCTACTAGAGTGAATCAATGAATCTGGTAAAGTAGCAGGATACAAAACTAATGCACAGAAATCTCTTGCATTCCTATACACTAATGATGAAAAATCTGAAAGAGAAATTAAGGAAACAAACACTCCCATTTACCATTGCAACAAAAAGAATAAAATACCTAGGAATAAACCTACCTAAGGAGACAAAAGACCTGTATTCACAAAACTATAAGACACTGATGAAAGAAATTAAAGATGATACCAACAGATGGAGAGCTATACCATGTTCTTGGATTGGAAGAATCAACACTGTGAAAATGACTATACTACCCAAAGCAATCTACAGATTCAGTGCAATCCCTATCAAACTACCAATGGCATTTTTCACAGAACTAGAACAAAAAATTTCACAATTTGTATGGAAACACAAAAGACCCCGAATAGCCAAAGCAATCTTGAGAAAGAAAAAAGAGAACTGGAGGAATCAAGCTCCTTGACTTCAGACTATACTACAAAGCTACAGTAATCAAGACAGTATGGTACTGGCACAAAAACAGAAATAGAGATCAATGGAACAGGATAGAAAGCCCAGAGATAAACCCACGCACATATGGTCACCTTATCTTTGATAAAGGAGGCAAGAATATACAATGGAGAAAAGACAGCCTCTTTAACAAGTGGTGTTGGGAAAACTGGACAGCTACATGTAAAAGAATGAAATTAGAACACTCCCTAACACCATACACAAAAATAAACTCAAAATGGATTAAAGACCTAAGTGTAAGGCCAGACACTATAAAACTCTTAGAGGAAAACATAGGCAGAACACTCTATGACATAAATCACAGCAAGATCCTTTTTGACCCACCTCCTAGAGAAATGGAAATAAAGACAAAAATAAACAAATGGGACCTGATGAAACTTAAAAGCTTTTGCACAGCAAAGGAAACCATAAACAAGACGAAAAGACAACCCTCAGAATGGGAGAAAATATTTGCATATGAAGCAACTGACAAAGGATTAATCTCTAAAATGTACAAGCAGCTCATGCCACTCAATATCAAAAAAAACAGGGAGTGGTGTTGTGATGAATTGGTCAATTGGGATTGCCATGTATACACTGATGTGTATAAAATTGATGACTAATAAGAACCTGCTGTATAAAAAATAAATTAAATAAAATTCAAAAAAAGTTATATTATCCTATATATATATATAATATATATATATATATATATATATATCAAAAAAACAAACAACCCAATCCAAAAATGGGCAGAAGACTTAAATAGACATTTCTCCAAAGAAGATATACAGATTGCCAACAAACACATGAAAGGATACTCAACATCACTAATCATTAGAGAAATGCAAATCAAAACTACAATGAGGGGCTTCCCTGATGGCGCAGTGGTTGAACGTCCGCCTGCCGATGCAGGGGGCAGGGGTTCGTGCCCCGGTCCGGGAAGATCCCACGTGCAGCGGAGCGGCTGGGCCCGTGAGTCATGGCCGCTGAGCCTGCGCATCCGGAGCCTGTGTTCCACAACGGGAGAGGCCCCAACAGTGAGAGGCCCGCATACCGCAAAAAAAAAAAAAAAAAAACTTCAATGAGGGTGGTAGAAGTGTAGAATTGGTGGGGTGGGATGAACCGTGCTCCTGGTGGAAGCAGAGGAGCCGAGCGGGAACCATGGCCAGTACAGTGGTAGCAGTTGGATTGACCATTGCTGCTGCAGGATTTGCAGCCCGTTATGCTTTGCAAGACTTGAAGCATATGGAGCCTCAAGTGAAACAAGTTTTTCAGGAGCCTCAAGTGAAACAAGTTTTTCAAAGTCTACCGAAATCTGCCTTCAGTGGTGGCTATTACAGAGGTGGGTTTGAACCCAAAATGACAAAACAGGAAGCAGCATTAATACTAGGTGTAAGCCCTACTGCCAATAAGGGAAAAATAGATACGCTCATTGACAAATTATGCTTTTAAATCACCCAGATAAGGGAGGATCTCCTTATACAGCAGCCAAAATCAATGAAGCTAAAGATTTACTAGAAGATGAAGCTAAAAAATGAAGTAAATGTATGATGAATTTTAAGTTCCTACTCATTTATGTATATGCGTACCGGCTTTTTATAATAAAAGGCCGCAAAGCTACACATTTTAAAAATTGGCATAAGCTAAATCAAAGCCTTCATATAAATTTGAGGATTTAAAATCAGATTATAGAATATTTGTAGGTCAATACTCAATAATTATGGGTAAATGCATGCCATTTGAAGTGTTGTTCATTAAAAAAAAAACTACAATGAGGTGTCACCTCACATCAGTCAGAATGGCCATTATCAAAAAATCTACAAACAATAAATGCTGGAGAGAGTGTGGAGTAAAGGGAACCCTCTTGCACTGCTGGTGGGAATGTAAATTGATACAGCCACTATGGAGGTTCCTTAAAAAACTAAAAATAGAACTACCATACACCCAGCAATCCCACTACTGGGCATATACTCTGAGAAAACCATAATTCAAAGAGAGTCATGTACCACAATATTCATTGCAGCTCAATTTACAATAGCCAGGACATGGAAGCAACCTAAGTGTCCATCGATAGATGAATGGATAAGGAAGTTGTGGCACATATATACAATGAAATATTACTCAGCCATAAAAAGAAATGAAAATGAGTTATTTGTAGTGAGGTGGATGGACCTAGAGTCTGTCATACAGAGTGAAGTAAGTCAGAAAGAGAAAAATAAATACTGTATGCTAACATATATATGGAATCTAAAAAAAAAAAAAAAAGGGTTCTGAAGAACCTAGGGGCAGGACAGGAGTAAAGACGCAGAGATAGAGAATGGACTTGAGGACATGGGGAGTGGGAAGCGTAAGCTGGGACGAAGTGAGAGAGTGGCATGGACATATACATACTACCAAATGTAAAATAGATAGCTAGTGGGAAGCAGCTGCATAGCACAGGGAGATCAGCTCCGTGCTTTGTGACCACCTAGACGGATGGGATAGGGAGGGTAGGAGGTAGATGCAAGAGGGAAGAGATATGGGGATATATGTATATGTATAGCTGATTCACTTTATAAAGCAGAAACTAACACACCATTGTAAAGCACTTATACTCCAATAAAGATGTTTTTAAAAATCTATAAAAAAAATAAACTTAGTGATCTAAAATACTAACCAATTTTTATTGCTTGTGAGTATATGAGTGCTCTGAGTAGTTTTGTGATGTGGGCCTGACTTGATTGATCCCAGTTAGGTGTGTTCATACATCTGCCATCTTCCCAATCATTCTACCACAACACCTCAGCATAAATGTCCTGCTGTCAGATCAGGCCAAGCAAAGAAAAAGATAATCTTTTTGCCTGGTCTTTTGGGCAACACTATCATAATTCCAAGACCCTAAGCTCCCTACACTTTAGAAATTTAAAATCATCATTCAGCCTATCTCAAATTTTCAGCATTATCTCAATTTTTGTTTTCTCCTTATCACATCCTGCCCAGGCTCTTGGAATCATTTCTTTACAAACCTCCACATTTCCAGGGATCCATCATCCCTACATTCCCCTCCTGTGAGAGTCACTTTGACCCTCTTAGTCTCTTGTAAAAATCTCTGCTCTTGCTCCTGTCCCTCCACAAACATTTGCATATATATGCACAGGTTGGTGTACCACATCTTAAAATTAGAAGGAAAAGGGAATCAATAGCAGAATGTTTTTAAAAATGAAAAATAAACAAAAAAATAAAAATTAAATTAAATGACACAATAGTTGAAATCCATTTTATCTATTTCTTCCAATTGAACCAAATCCTGGAAAACCCTGAAAATGACATATTTACCATCTTCAGTCCATTCATTCATGCTGTATATCCATCGCTGACTACTTATAATAAACATACATGATTGTTGGAAAACTCATAAATCCAGACCTTGTTGATATGGCTAGTGTCAAAATTAATCATCTCTTCTCAAGCAACATAGTTTTCCCTTTGTTAACTTCATTAGAGCCGTTGAGCAAAATAAAATGTGCCCAGATTTTCAAAAGTATGTCTGGAAATTATAACAAGACCCAAAGTCAGTCAGTAATTTCTGGATCTAAAGCCTGTAGTTGAGGTATAATGTCCTATTTGGCTAAAAAAGGAACCATTTTTCATGAATTTGCTCACATTTATTTTCAATCCTTGCTTGCTGTTTTGCCAAAAATGGCTGCATCTCTAACCTTATCTCTTTTTAAGCCCATTTCTAGAAGGCAGGGGCTTAGTCCTCACCACACTTCTCCAAGCTTCCCCACAATACGTGGCATGTAGTTGGAACTTAATCGGTATTTACTATTTATAATGATAGTGTGGAGCTCATTTCAAACAGACCACCCTTTTGTCAGTGGACTTCACAAAAGCAGAAGCTTATAATAGAAAAGTGCGGTCTTTTGAACATCTGGAATAAATGCCAAGACACTGGTCTAAACACTCTTCTCTGAAGATTCAGATTTGTCTTTCTTTTAAGCTTGTATGTGTGTGTTATAGCTATTGTTCTTGAAAAACCAATGTCTGATGCTTTTTCTTTGGATTTGTTTACACTCATAGCCTTAAACTAAATTTAAAACCTTAACAGCTGCTCCTTATTCTTTGTTTGAAACTTAGTTCCCTTTACACTTTAAGCTTCTTCACCCTGTGTCTTTTAGAGCCTCATCTTCCAGGTCTCATGGCCAACACTGAAGATCCTTGGAGGGAGGACCCCTCATCCCACTGATTTTGTTCAGCATAAGACTAGCTCTTTGCCCTCTTTGTTTTCCATGGCTCAGTCATTCTAGACCATCATATGTCATCGTAAACACTGTTTCCATCTACATACTTTCAGGTACCCTGTGTCCACTCTTGGGGGACCAATCAATCCTCTTTGGTTTTCTTCAGTTACTGAATCCAGCCATTGATATCTAGTTTTCTCTCCTGTTGTCAGTAAGGAGCCAATCAGACCAGAGAATCATATTAACCAAACAAAAGAGTAGCACCAGGGTTAGAAAGGGCTAAAGTTCTCAGGTTGTTTTTCTTTTATATCTCCCCATTCGTAACATACAACTCCTAGTAAGTGGACTTCAAGCCCCATATTTTACAAAGTTCCCTCTGACACGGTTCACCTCAGCACTCTCCTCTCCTCTTTCCCACAAACTCTTGAGGCCCTAGAAAGTCTTCTTTCAATCCATATAGACAAGCAGTTCCACTTATTAGTTTGATCCAATGCCAAGTTACTTTTCTGAAACACTTTCAGTCTGCATTATAAGCCAACACTCCCCACGAGAGCTGGCCTGCTTCCTTCCCACACTGATGGTGTGAGAGGGGAAAAAAAACACCCCCCACATCAGAGAACAATCCCACTCAGGTCTGGGATTGGTCGAGAGATAAGGCAGGGTGTGGTTCTGAGTCAGCTGCTCAGCTCTTCTACCTATCCTTTTTACACTACAAAGTGGAATAAATGATGAACAGGAAAATTAAGCAAATCGAACAAAATGAGTGAAATGAGCTTGTCTGTCCACATGCTAATCCGCATGGTGATAGGGAGCAATTTCAAATCAGATGTGAGCAGTAGCCAAAACTATTAGTAGGTTGGGAAATGGAGTGCATCAAGGGTCAGATTTATAAAACAGTACTCTTTCGCCAAACCTCTGAAATTCTAAACAAAAATAACACTCAGATACATTGAAAAGACCAAACCAAAGCATCTGGTTTCCTTAGATGGTGTACATAGCAGGAGAAATGTTGGCAGAACATTTGATTACCATAAAAGAGACAGTTATGCAGAAACCACATTAGAGTAAACTCAACCAAAACAAAGTCAAATGTTTGAACTGTTTTGAATAAATTATGGTAGAGACTTTAAAAAGGGTCTAGCCTGGATTAATGAGAAATGCAAATGAACTGGCTCAGAAGCAAACCGGCTTCCCCTGTGTTGTGACCCTTTGCCCCTCAGATCTGGGGGTGAAGTAAATACCTGTCATCTATAGAACTGCTCAGAGGCACATCACATCCACATGACGGGTGGCTTGAGCCAAGCATGTTAACCGTTTCCAGAGAAGTGATAAGTCAGTCTGATGCTGAAGTGTGTCTGCTGATTCCCCTTAACTGCCAGCTCCACACCCCCTATTCCTTTCAGTGAAGAACTACATGGACCAGCTGGTTTTGATCATTTCATCCATGGCAAAGACTGTGAGAAACACATTCACTTTGGTAACATAATGTATATACATTTACACATATATATCTGCACACGTTTTTTCTCTGGGTCGTATATATGTCTATTTATTGTCTAGGGTTGGCCATAGCCTTCAGTCAGTCTTTCAGAGTGTCCTCTTATGACAACAAAACCTTCCCTAATTTGGGTTCTCAGCAGCTGAATCCAACCACCTTTGGAAACGAAACTTCTGGGCTTTAAAAAGCCCAGCTCATCTATCTGGGCTTTCCAATTAGCAGGTCATGGAAAATGATACAGCCAATTTTCTAAGGGACTCTGATGATCCCTGGAGACCCTCCCCTTTAAGCCCCTCTTAGCATTACTCTGCTAAAAGAGATGATCGAGAAACTAATACTATCTTGAGAATATGTGAGTGGTTCTCATCACACTCTCCAGATCCTGTCTAGAGTAAGAGCAAAGACTCAATGATTTGTGGGCTTGGAGTTTCAATGAATCAGAAGAATCTTCCCTAAACTGATGTTAATGAAAAGAATAGAGGAGAAGTATGAAATGAGGTTGGCAAGATGGCTTGGAGTCTTGGTTATGGTTCTGCTTTGTGGTCAGGGGAACAAGCTCTGGTCATAACTTCGCTGATAGGGAGTTGTTTTCATGAGGGCACTTTAAGTGAGCTACTCCCTCTCACCGGATAGCCAGACTGCCTCATGCCAGGGAGCCAGCACCACCCCCGCTACTTCTGCTGTCCAGTGCCTGAGGTTGAAAAATGTGAGGCAGCTGGGGGACATGAGAGCCAGGCATCCTTCTATTTATTTGTTTAACTACTCTGCTAGCCTAGGTGTAATCACACTGTTTTCCATTTACATGATCTGCTAATTGGAAAGCCATACCTGCTCAGCGTTGGTCCATGCTTAGAGGCCCTAAATGCTGGCCCTGGCTATTTCATTCCAAATATGCCCTGGATGCCAAGAGTGATCAGGAAAAACATTTGAGAACAGTGTTGTCAGACTTTAGCATGCAAAAGTCTGGTAAACTGGATAAAACACACATTCTCAGGCCAACCCCAAAAGATTCTGATTTAATAAGTCTGGGGTAAGGTCTGAGAATCTGCATTACTGAAAAGAAGTTGCATTTCTAACAACAAATTAATGCTGATGTTGTTGGTCTGCAGATTTTACTTTGAGTAATGTATTGCCTTTGAGAGAGTTGCTATAAGAGGTCAAGTCATTAATTTCTTTTCAGTCAAGTCAATAATAGATGTTAATTGGAAACTAACTTCCCCGGGTAAGAAGAAAGGAATCTGTGGTCCTTCACGTTGAGACATTTTTCTTTCCCTCTCACTACTTATCAATCAAGGCCTGGATTGAGTGCCTCTGGACCCTCAACCAGATGCTCCAACCTACACTAACATCTTCCTTATCTGAACTTCTATTACACTTCAACATAGGATTGCCTACTTTTGTTCCTAATTTTTTTTTTTTTTTTTTGTGGTACGCGGGCCTCTCACTGCCGTGGCCTCTCCAGTTGCAGAGCACAGGCTCCGGACGCACAGGCTCAGCGGCCATGGCTCATGGGCCCAGCTGCTCTGCAGCATGTGGGATCTTCCCGGACTGGGGCACGAACCTGTGTCTCCTGCATCGGCAGGCAGACTTTCAACCACTGCGCCACCAGGGAAGCCCTCTAATTTTTCACTAATTGTTCCTTGTATGTGAATTTTGTCATAGATCTAAACTCTAATACAATTGGATAAAGGCCCTCTCAACACTCACAGAGCAAGGAGAAGACATAATGTTCTTTAAAATGAATTTCAAAGATCAAAGCAGAACTAAATTAGTGTGCCTGTGAATGTAAGAACAGGTAACATTGGAGAGCTGTGATCATAAAGAAGTCATCAGATCAATTCATCACCATGTCATTTTGGCTGTGGTTCTAAATTATTTCTGTTCAAAGTGTCTGGCACAAGATAAAGACTCTGCTGTGTGGAACAGTAAATGACTTACCTTTTCTGATATTTTTTTCTAGACAGGAATTAGTTTAAACTGTGTCCAAGATGTTCCTAGATTGGATGTTGCTGCATGAAACAGATTAAAAAGTAATATGGTGGGGTCTATGGAATGGCCATGTGAGGAGTGCCAAAGACCCTCTCCCCAGGGAAATACCATTTAACTACTAAAAATTATAAAAGAACAGCCACTTAAAGTCTCTGAAAATTTTCCTAAGGACACACATCAAATGGAGAGACAGTCATTTAAGAAAATCTACTAAATCTTAATATAATATGTATATTGTAAGTCCTAGAACAACCACTAGGAAAATAATTCCAAAAATATAGTTAAAAATCATTAAAGGAATTAAAATGTTACACTAGAAAAATTCATTTAATACAAAAGAAGATAGAAAAGGAGAAACATGGGAACAAAAATATGTGAGACATAAAGAAAGAAAATAGCAAAGTGACATAAATCCAAACATATCAATAGAAACACTAAATATGAATAGACTATACAATCCAATCAAAAGGCAGAGATTATCAGACTGGATAAGAAACAAGAGTCAACTATATGGTGTCCACAAGAAACACATATTAGATTCAAAGATACAAATATGTTGAAAGTAAAGAATGGAAATACAGATGTATCATGGATGTATCATGCAAACAGCATGGATGTATCATGCAAACAGCAACCATAAAAGAACTGGAGTGGCTGTACCAATATCAGACAAAATAGACATTAAAACAAATAATGTCACTAGGTTATAAGATTAAAGATGTATTTTATAATATGTATCTTTTATAATATAAAAGGCTAAATTTTATAATGATAAAATTATCAATTCATCAAGAAGATATGGCAATTATAAACCTATATGCAACTAAAAACAATGCCTCAAAATACAGAAGCAAAAGTTAACAGAATTGGAGGGAGAAAGATCATTCAACAATAACAGTTGGCAATTTCAACACCCCAAATTCAATAATAGATATAACAACCAGAGAGAATATTGACAAGGATATACAAGACTTGAACAACACTGTAAACCAACTAGACCTAACAGACATCTAAGTAACACTCCACCCAATCACAGAATAATATATATTCTTCTCTAGCACACAAGGAATATTCTCCAGGATAGAATATATGTTGGGCCATAAACCAAAGCTTAATAAATTTAAGGGGATTGAAATCATACAAATTGCTTTCCAAACAAAATGGAATTAAATTAGAAACCAATAATATAAGGAAATTTGGAAAAATTTATGAATATGTGGAAATTAAATATACAGTGCAAAATAATCAGTCAAAGAAGAAATCATAAGAGAAATAAGGAAATAGTTTGAAATGAATGAAAATGAAAACACAACATTCCAAAACTTATGGGAGGCATCTAAAGCAGTGTTTAGAGGTAAATTTATAGCTGTAAAATGCCAATGTTAAAAAAGAAGAAAGAGCTAAAATCAATAACCTGGCCTTCTATCTCTAGAAACTGGAAAGAAAGAGAAAACTAAACCCAAAGCAAGAAGAAGTAAGGGTATGATAAAGAATAGGAAAAAAATCAACAAACCCAAAGGTTAGTTCTTTGAAAAGAATAATAAATTTGACAAACTTTTAGCTAGACTGACCAAGAAAAGGGATGAAGACTTAAATTACTAAAATCAGGATTTAAAGAGAGACACCACTACTAACCTTAAAAAATAAAATTAATTATGAAAGTATTTATGTTATACCATTAGTAATGTATCACAATTCTTAGACATTCTGTTCCCATTTTTTCCATTCATTTTTATCTTGACTTTCCAGTTTTGGAAGTTTCTATCTTCTAGCTCACTGATTCTTTCCTCAGCAATGCCCAGTCTACTGATGAGCCCATTCAAAAGCATTCTTCATTTCTGGTATGGTGTTGTTTTATCTTTAGGTTTTTTTTTTTTTTTTTTTTTTTTTGGTGGTACACGGGCCTCTCACTGTTGTGGCCTCTCCCGTTGTGGAGCACAGGCTCTGGACGTGCAGGCTCAGCAGCCATGGCTCACGGGCCCAGCCGCTCCACAGTATGTGGGATCCTCCCAGACCAGGGCATGAATCCATGTCCCTTGCATCGGCAGGTGGACTCTCAACCACTGCGCCACCAGTGCAGCCCATTTTTAGTACTTTTAAAATTCATTCTTAGAGTATCCATTTTCTCTGCTTACATTACCCATCTCTTCTTGCATGTTATCCACTTTTCCATTAAATCCCATATTAATCAGTTACTTTAATTTCCAGTCTGATCATTCCAAAATCTTGGCCATGTCTGAGTCTGTTTCTAATGCCTGCTTTGCATCTTCAAGCAGTGTCTTTTGCCTTTTAGAATATCTGATAATTTACTTTTGAAAACCATACATGACATACTGGGTTAAAGGAACTGAAGTAAATAAGCCTTTAGTGTGAGGCTTTATGTTTATCCTGCTAGAAGTTAGGCTGTGTTTACTGTTTGTTATGAGAATAGGTACAAAAGGCCAAAATTTCCTTTAGTGTCTTTGTTTTGGTTCCCCTGCTGTCTCAAGGTTTTCCTAGACACCGCTTATTAGAGTCTGAGCCTTGAAGTTCTTTTGCCTACAATCCACTGTTGTTACACAGGAGCCTGATTCATATAGTGCAAAGGTGTGGTGGTAGGGGAAGCATTCTATAATGCCATGATTAGGTCCCAGTCTTGTAGTGAGTCTGTGCCCCTGGGCTGTGGGGTTCACAAGTTCTTCTCAGGTTTTTCCTTACCTATAGGTAACACAGGAAGGCTAGTGATGGCTGGAGTTAGCTATTTCCCTTCCTCCACATCAAGGGCTAAGGAGGCTAGAGTTGGGTATTTCTCTTTCCTCAGGTTGACTAGACTCTGGCAAAAATAGTTTCTTTTGAGGACAAACTTTTATAAAGGAGCACAGAATGCTCTGAACATATTTTAAAATGGTTACTTTTTCCCTCTCCCTGCTAGAAGTACAAGGAAATTTTCTAATATTCACCTCTGAAAACCTGGTGAGGTTCCTGAAGGTAAAACTCATAACAGTGTGGAGACCTCCATAAGAAGGGGCCCCTGGAGTTTCTAACTCTGAAGCTAGTCCACACTGAGCCTACAGAAATTCATCAATTACTATTTCAGTTTTCCCTCCTGTACTGGCTCCAGTGGCTGACTTCTGCTTCTGAGCTTCTTCTCCTGGTAAGCTGTGATTCTTGGTATCTGCCTCTCTCTCCAGTTTGGGGGGGAAGTGGTTTCTTCTATGACCTCAATTCTCTGAAGGATGAAAGAAGAGTTGCTGGTTTTCAGTTTGTTCAGCTTCTTTGCTTTTGTGAGGATGGCAGTGATGACTTCCAAGCTTTCTAGATGTTGGACTAGAAATTGAATCATAAGGAAAAATTATAAACAACTGTTTGCCAACAAAATGAGATAAGTTAGATAAAATGGGCAAATTCCAAGAAAGACATAAACTATCAAAACTGACTGAAAAAGAAATAGATACTCTGAATAAACCTATAACAAAGAGATTGAATTAGTAATTTTTAAACCTCCCACAAAGAAAACCCCAGCTCAGATGTCTTCACTGTTGAATTCTACCAAATATTTAAAGAAGAATTAGGGCTTCCCTGGTGGTGCAGTGGTTCAGAGTCCACCTGCTGATGCAGGGGACACGGGTTCATGCCCGGGTCCAGGAAGATCCTACATGCCACAAAGCGGCTAGGCCCGTGAGCCATGGCTGCTGAGCCTGCGCGTCCGGAGCCTGTGCTCTGCAACGGGAGAGGCCACAACAGTGAGAGGCCCGCACAACGCAAAAAAAAAAAAAAAAAAAAAAAAAGGATTAATACAATTTTTCACAAACTCTTCCAAAAAGTAGAAAAGTAGAGACCCCTTCCCAACTCATTCTATGAAGCCAGTATTAACCTGATACCAAAACCAGACAAAGATATCACAAGAAAATAAAACTACAGACCAATATCCCTTATAAATATAGATGCATAATTCCTCAACAAAATACTAGCAAACCAAATCCAGCATAAAATAAAAAGAACTACATACCATGACCAACTGGGATTTATCCTAGGAACACAAAGTTTGTTTAACATCTGAAAATCAATCAGTATAATATACCATATTAATAATGAACAAAATCCACATGAGCATCTCAGAAGCATTTGACAAAACCCAAGAGATTTCATGATAAAAACATTCAGCAAACTAGGAATAGAAGGGAACTTCTGCAACCTAATAAAAGTATCTATGAAAAACCACAACTAACATCATATTTAATGACAAAAGATTTAATACATTTCCATTAAGATTAAGAATAAGACAAGAATGTCCACACTTGCCATTTCTGTTCAACATCATACTGGAGGTTCCAGCTTACTCTTGTATATAGAAAAGCCTAAAGAATCCATGAAGAACTATTAGGGCTAATAAGCAAGCTCAATAGAGTTGTGGAATATTAGATCAATATGCATTGATAAATATCAGTTGTAGGGCCTCCCTGGTGGCGCAGTGGTTGAGAGTCCGCCTGCCGATGCAGGGGATACGGGTTCGTGCCCCGGTCTGGGAGGATCCCATATACCGCGGAGCGGCTGGGCCCGTGAGCCATGGCCGCTGGGCCTGCGCATCCGGAGCCTGTGCTCCGCAACGGGAGAGGCCACAACAGTGAGAGGCCCGCATACCGCAAAAAAAAAAAAAAAAAAAAAAAAAAAATATCAGTTGTAGTTCTATACACTAACAAGAAGCAATCAAAAATAAAAATTAAGAAAACTATTCCATTTAGAATAGCATTGAAAAGAATAAAATACTTAGAAATAAAAAACAAAAGATGTAGACACACAAAAGTATTTAGAAAACATCATTGAAAGAAATTTTAAAATATGAAAATAATTGGGAAGACATCTCATATTCATGGATTGGAAGACTTGATTTTTTTTTTTTCTTTTTGCAGTACGCGGGCCTCTCACTGCTGTGGCCTCTCCTGCTGCGGAGCACAGGCTCTGGATGCGCAGGCTCAGTGGCCATGGCTCACAGGCCCAGCTGCTCTGCGGCACGTGGGATCCTCCCAGACCGGGGCACGAACCTGTGTCCCCTGCATCAGCATGCGGACTCCCAACCACTGCGCCTCCAGGGAAGCCCCCAGAAGACTTGATATTTTTAAGATGGCAATATACTACAAATTGATCTAAACTCGATATAATCCCAACAAAATCCCACTTGGCTTTTTTTGGGCAAAAATTTAAATTGGTAGAATTTTGGCTAAAATTCATATGTACTCAGAATAGCCAAAACAATCTTGAAAACAGAAAACAAATTTGGAGGACTCAACTCTTCCTAATTTCAAACTTACTATAAAGCTACAGTAATCAAGACTATGATATTGGCACAAGAATAGATCAACAGAATAGAATTAAGAGTTGAGAAATAAACCTTACATTTATGGCCAATTTGTTTTCAACAGGGTTACCAAGACAATGAAATGGGGATAAAATAGTCTTTTCAACAAATGACCCTGGGACAACTGGATATCCATACAAAAAAGAATGAGCTTGACCCCCTTCTTTACATCATACATAGTAATTAACTCAGAATGGATCATAAACCTAAATATAAGAGCTAAAACTATAAAACTCTTGGAAAAAACATAGGAATAAATCCTCATGACCTTCGATTGGGCAGTGGTTTCTTAGATATCACAACAAAAGCACAGCAACAAAAGCAAAATAGATAAATAGATTTAAAATATCAAAGCTAAACACTTTCATGCTACAAATGATCTCATCAAGAAAGTGAAAAGAAAATCAACAGAATGGGTGAAATATAGTCAAATAATAGATCTGATAAAGGACTTGTCCTTAAAAAATTAAAAAAAGAAGGAACACTTACAAATCAATAAAAAGCCCAATTTTTAAAATAGCCAAAGGATCTGAAGAGACAGTTCTCCAAAGAAGATATATACAAATGGTTAACAAGCACATGAAAATGCAAATCAAAACCACAAAAATACTTGCCATAATGGCTACAGTCAAAAAGACCAACAATAATAAGTGTCAGTGAGAATGTGGAGAAATTGGAACCTTCAATGCATTGTTGCTGGGAATGTAAAATGATGCAGCCACTTTGGAAAACAGTTTGGCAAATTTTCAAAAAGTTATTAAACAGAGAGAGTTACCACATGACCTAGAAATCTCCTTATATACACTCCTAGCTCTATACCCAAGATAATGTATACCCTGTAGCATGGCTGGATTCAAGTGCTCCCACCATGCCATCAGGACTTTCAGTAGATGGATGTATGATTGATGATAGATAGATAGACAGACAGATAGATAGATAGATAGATAGATAGATAAATTGGATTTATCCCAGTTCTGCTTTCCTTTGTGTTGACCGTGCTGTCTGACCCATCAAGAAGACCACCAGCCACTCTAGGTCTACAGTCTTACAGTTTACCCCTTTACCCACTCCAGTGGAAAGGGCACCTTTCTCAATACTTACAGACAAGGTCACCAGACTGCTTCTCAATGGCCTGCTTGGGACACTTGTCCATCACTCAGTCAATAACAGTGGCATGGACACCAGACTCTGATTGATCTGACCTGGCTGTCATGTTCATCTCTAGGTGTGCGATGGGGAAACTCAGATGAAACATGGACTGACATGCACTGTTGGTCCCCCTAAGGAACTGTAAGATGCTGATAACAAAGTGGGTATGGGCGTTGGGATCCACCACAGTAGTTGAAAGTATAATTTAGAAGCAAGTTGTTGTTAAACCTTCTGAGCTTAGGAAAGAAAAGACCTATTACGATCACTGGAAATGCTTTTTAAACCTATCTGAAAAAAAAGTATGTGACCAAGTTTGAATAACGAACTTTAATTTGAATACCCTACTGCACAGATGGTGCCTCATGAAAGAAATTTTAAATGATAGCAAACTTTAGAAGCCCTTTATGGTTTCAGTAAATCTAGTCTTCATGACTATATGGCTGGACTTGGTACAATTTTGACATATAGTATCTATTGGAAACTTTCCATTTCATCATACTATACACATAAGCTTGACTTCAATGGCAGAAAGGGAGAGGTGGAGCAGTCCAATCTCTTCCCTAAATAGAATGGGGGCCTGGGGGAGGGAGGAGGACTGCAAATACAAGAGTGTTTAAGGATATTGTGTTACAATGTTTCCTGGTGTATAAACCGCAGAGCAAAGCAGGCTCATGTCTCTGCCTGCTTCACGCTGAAAAGTTGCAGCTTGGGACCAGTCCCAGAGTCATTTTCTGGGTGGTTGAGTTTCAATCTGGCTTCTGTGATCTTAGCATCTGTAATCTTTGTCATCTCGGTGTAAGACTTCCAGGAAAGTTTTTTAATTAACATTTTATCAAAAACATACACATAGGGGACTTCCCTGGCGGCACAGTTGTTACGAATCCGCCTGCGAATGCAGGGGACATGGGTTCAAGCCCTGGTCCAAGAAGGTCCCACATGCTGCAGAGCAACTAAGCCCGTGTGCCACAACTACTGAGCCTGCACTCTAGAGCCCACGAGCCATAACTACTGAAGCCCGTGCGCCTAGAGCCCATGTTCCACAACAAGAGAAGCCACCATAGTGAGAAGCCCGTGTACTGAAACAAAGAGTAGCTACTGCTCACTACAACTAGAGAAAGCCCGTGCACAGCAACAAAGACCCAACTCGCCAAAAATAAATAAATTTATACATTAAAAAAAACATACACATAGGTTCCTTAAGTAGCCTAGTACTGATCAACTGTTCGGGACTTTTCCATAGCTTAGCTTTTTTTTTTTTAACATCTTTATTGGAGTATAATTGTTTTACAATGTTGTGTTAGTTTCTGCTGTATAACAAAGTGAATCAGATATACGTATACTTGTATCCCCATATCCCCTCCCTCTTGCATCTCCCTCCCACCCTCCCTATCCCACCCTCTAGGTGGTCACAAAGCACCGAGCTGATCTCCCTGTGCTATGCGGCTGCTTCCCACTAGCTATCTATTTTACGTTTGGTAGTGTGTATATGTCCATGCCACTCTCTCACTTTGTCCCAGCTTACCCTTCCCCTCCCTGTCCTCAAGTCCATTCTCTACATCTGCATCTTTATTCCTGTCCTGCCCCTAAGTTCATCAGAACCTTTTTTTTTTAAGATTCCATATATATGTGTTAGCATATAGTATTTGTTTTTCTCTTTCTGACTTACTTCACTCTGTATGACAGACTCTAGGTCCATCCACCTCACTACAAATAGCTCAGTTTCATTTCTTTTTATGGCTGAGTAATATTCCATTGTATATGTGTGCCACATCTTCTTTACCTGTTCATCTGTCAATGGACATTTAGGTTGCTTCCATTACCTGGCTATTGTAACTGCTACAATGAACATTGTGGTACATGACACTTTTTGAATAATGGTTTTCTCAGGGTATATGCCCAGTAATGGGATTGCTGGGTCATATGGTAGCTCTATTTTTAGTTTTTTAAGTAAATTCCATACTGTTCTCCACAGTGGCTGTATCATTTAGATTCCCACCGACAGTGCAAGAGGGTTCCCTTTTCTCCACACCCTCTAAAGCATTTATGGTTTGTAGATACTTTTGATCATAGCCATTCTGACTGGTGTGAGGTGATACCTCATTGTAGTTTTGATTTGCATTTCTCTAATGATTAGTGACATTGAGCATCCTTTCACGTGTTTGTTGGCAATCTGTATATCTTCTTTGGAGAAATGTCTACTTAGGTATTCTGCCCATTTTTGGATTGGGTTGCTTGTTTTTTTGATATTGAGATGCATGAGCTGCTTGTAAATTTTGGAGATTAATCCTTTGTCAGTTGCTTTGTTTGCAAATATTTTCTCCCATTCTGAGGGTTGTCTTTTCGTCTTGTTTATGGTTTCCTTTGCTGTGCAAAAGCTTTTAAGTTTCATTAGGTCCCATTTGTTTATTTTTGCTTTTATTTCCATTTCTCTAGGGGGTGGGTCAAAAAGGATCTTGCTGTGATTTATGTCATAGAGTGTTCTGCCTATGTTTTCCTCTAAGAGTTTTATAGTGTCTGGCCTTACACTTAGGTCTTTAATCCATTTTGAGTTTATTTTTGTGTATGGTGTTAGGGAGTGTTCTAATTTCATTCTTTTACATGTAGCTGTCCAGTTTTCCCAGCACCACTTGTTAAAGAGGCTGTCTTTTCTCCATTGTATATTCTTGCCTCCTTTATCAAAGATAAGGTGACCATATGTGCTTGGGTTTATCTCTGGATTTTCTATCCTTTTCCATTGATCTATATTTCTGTTCTTGTGCCAGTACCATACTGTCTTGATTACTGTAGCTTTGTAGTATAGTCTGAAGTCAGGGAGCCTGATTCCTCCAGTTCTGTTTTTCTTTCCCAAGATTGCTTTGGCTATTCGGGGTCTTTTGTGTTTCCATACAAATTGTGAAATTGTTTGTTCTAGTTCTGTGAAAAATGCCATTGGTAGTTTGATAGGGATTGCATTGAATCTGTAGATTGCTTTGGGTAGTATAGTCATTTTCACAGTGTTGATTCTTCCAATCCAAGAACATGGTATAGCTCTCCATCTGTTGGTATCATCTTTAATTTCTTTCATCAGTGTCTTATAGTTTTCTGCATACAGGTCTTTTGTCTCCTTAGGTATGTTTATTCCTAGGAATTTTATTCTTTTTGTTGCAATGGTAAATGTGAGTGTTTCCTTAATTTCTCTTTCAGATTTTTCATCATTAGTGTATAGGAATGCAAGAGATTTCTGTGCATTAATTTTATATCCTGCTACTCTACCAGATTCATTGATTTGCTCTAGTAGCTTTCTGGTAGCATCTTAAGGATCCTCTGTGTATAGTACCATGTCATCTGCAAACAGTGACTGATTTATTTCTTCTTTTACAATTTGGATTCCTTTTATTTCTTTTTTCTTCTCTGATTGCCATAGCTAAAACTTCTAAAACTATGTTGAATAATAGCGGTGAGAGTGGGCAACTTTGTCTTGTTCCTAATCTTAGAGGAAATGGTTTCATTTTCTCACCATTGAGAACGATGTTGGCTGTGCGTTTGTCATATACGGCCTTTATTATGTTGAGTTTGGTTTCCTCTATGCCCACTCTCTGGAAAGTTTTTTTTATCATAAATCGGTGTTGAATTTTGTCAAAAGCTTTTTCTGCATCTATTGAGATTTATCATATGGTGTTTATCCTTCAGTTTGTTAATGTGGTGTATCCCATTGATTGATTTGCATATATTGAAGAATCCTTGCATTCCTGGGATAAACCACACTTGATCATGGTGTATGATCCTTTTAATGTGCTGTTGGATTCTGTTTGCTAGTATTTTGTTGAGGATTTTTGCATCTATGTTCATCAGTGATATTGGCCTGTAGTTTTCTTTTTTTGTGACATCTTTATCTGGTTTTGGTATTAGGGTGATGGTGGCCTCGTAGAATGAGTTTGAGAGTGTTCCTCCCTCTGCTATATTTTGGAAGAGTTTGAGAAGGATAAGTGTTCATAGCTTAGCATTTTATACATATTAAATTTTCTTTGCAAATAGAGGTCAGATCCTGCCTTGCATTTTTTGTAGCTTCAATAGCAACTCTGCAGAGTAGATGTAAAATAACATTTTTTAACTAATGCCAGTTCGATTTTTGAGAACGTTACCTTGCATGGGAATATTACTACTGCTGCTACTACTAAGAATAATAATAACAGCACGTCTTATGTTATTAAATACCATCCATTTATTAACCACTTACATGAACTAATTTAATTTTCACATGGCTTTCAGAGGATGGTACAATTTCAACAATGAGGAAACTCAGACAAGTAAAGTAACTTACCCGACATCACACAGCTAGTAAGGGATGAAGCCAAAACTTAAACTTGTATTCTGATCAGTGCTTTTCACCACCTTGCTGGCATCTGAGGGGAGTCTCTAAGTTACTATATTTATCAGGAAACCTGGTGACTCTATCGTGAGACCTAGTTACTGCAATGACTAGAAAGCACACATGTGAAACAATACACACACACACACACACACATCCCATGTGTGTCCACAGTGCTCTCACACACATACGCTGCTTCTTCCCTGGCCAATCTTACCTCTCTCTCTCTCTCTCATCTCTTCACTTCCTCAGAAAGGCAGCCAATGATGTCAGATGTAGAGTCAGAACTCCATGCCATTTACTTCTCAGGCGACCACTGGTAAATCACGCTAGCCCTCAACTTTCAGTATTTGTGAAATATCCTGCCTCCTTCACAGTATCCTGTGAGCAACAAATAAGCTCATGTTGGGGCAGGAGTCTTGGATGTACAGTTGCAGAACTTGTATCTGAGGAAGATGTAACATTCTTTTGCCTTTCTTGGAGTGACTAAAGAAACCAGGCCCCTCAGCCCTGCTCATTGCCCTCAGGAGCCCTTGATAGCCAGAGGGCTAGGCACATCATTCATTCATTCATCCTCCCCATCTCTGAGGAGAAGAATGTAAAAGGGCTAAAAAAATAAAGTCCAGAGCTAGGTCCCCATACTCCCCTCTACACCAGCCTAAAGGGGCACATTCCAAGGTCTTTCTGCTCCTTGATGGGTATTCTGGATCTAAAAATTCAAACAGTCACTGAGACTCCACAGCAGCCAGCTTTCTGAAAGGAATATAGTTCCCTCTACCAAGCTAGTGTGAGGAACTGGTGGGGATCTTCTCCTGACTTTTGAGGTTATGGAAATGACAGTAGACAGAGAGTAATCCCTGTTGAAAGAGAAGGTCCCACATTTCCCAGGGCTGGATTCAAAGAAAGCTCCAGTACTCAGAGGAGAACCATAGACCTGGCTACCAGGCCTTCATCAGGAAGAGATGAAAGACAAGGTGTGGGAACTCAGAGAGACTGTGAATTAGAAGACAGAGGGTTTCCTTCTCAAGGCCGAGGAAGTGGATGCCCCCAGTGATTCGTTCATCACATTTTGGGGCACTGCAAGAAAGGGAGGCTGGGATTTTGGTTGGTTGGTTTCTTAGCCCTTGGACTTCCTGAGCTTCCCAGGTAGTAAGAACTGAGGACAAATGGCCAGACTGAGATTGCCAGTTTCCAGAAGAACTAAAGATGGACATAGCTCTGCCTGCGGGCCCAGCAATGAGGCCATGGAGTGTAGAGACTAGGCTGCAGGCTTCCCTGACACCACTGAGGCACAGGCCAAACTGGAGAGACATCAGCAGAAATGGTACCAGGCCATCAACTGGTGGTGAGAGGAGGGAATGTCTGAAAGATGTGGTCAAGCTTGCAAAGCTCAGAAGCTGCTCAGACCCCAGCCAAAGGCCTGGGGGCCTTTGGGGTTTCCACCCCTCCATGCCAAGGCTCAGATCAACAAGCTGCACCAATGTAATGACCTCCTGAAAAGAGGCAAACAAGCTCCCCGCTGGCAATCAGGCAGGAATAACCTCCCCTCCCAGCCCACCTATCACCACAGAGGGAAAAACATGGGGAAGGGAGGGTGTACAGAAGGCAGGCCACATCTTTACCTCCTCTCCAAGCCACTGGGGCCGTGAATACAACCAGTGCCAGGAGGAAGGCAAAGAGCTTTGGATGGAATCTGAGATTGAAGCTGAAATTGCAGAATGAATTAGAGTAAATTCCAATAACTAGAAAGAGACTGTTCTAATAAGCAGAAGTGGATGAAAAATTATGGAATCCAACTGAGAGGTTGCTAAGGGAACCTGCTGCCCCAGCAGGAGGGGAGGGATCGTGGTCGACAGAGCACAGCTGGTAGGAGTTATTGGAAAACTACACTGTTTCATGTTTATTCACCAATAGTGCGAGACCTCCCTATCTAACCCCTGATACACCAACGGTGAGTTTAAAGCACATCCATCATCACCCATATGGGCCAAGGGTCAAGGCTGTGAGGGTAGTGATTAGGTGTATAGTGTCTGGAGTCAGTGAGAACTAGTGTGAGACCCAGCTCCACTGCTTGCTAGCTGTGTGATCTTGGATAAGTTCAACTACTCTATGCTTCAGTTTCCTCATTCATACATGGAGATATTATAGAGTTCTTAGGAGAGAGCTCATATAAAGCATTTAGCCCAGTGTCTGGTAAATGGTGAGTCCTTAAATATTAATTATTGTCCTTATTAGTTTTCTATTTTAAACAGCTTTATTGAAGTATGATTTACATACTATAAAATTCACCATCATAAGTGTACAGTTTGATAATTAAAATAACTTTAAATGGTCATACAATCGCCACAATTTTTATAAAATCCAATTTTAGAACACTTCCATTGCACCAAAAAGTTCCCTCCTTTCTTTTTTTTTAATTGAAGTATAGTTGGTTTACAATATTGTGTTAGTTACTGCTGTACTGCAAAGTGATTCAGTTATACATATATATACTTTGTTTTATTCTTTTCCATTATGGTTTATCATAGGATATTGAATATAGTTCTCTGTACTGTACAGTAGGGCCTTATTGTTTATCCAAACTATAGCCAAAAGCTTACACCTGCTGACACCAACCTCCCACTCCATCCCTCCCCCAAGCGCCTCCCCCTTGGCACCCACCAGTCTGTTCTCTATGTCTGTGATTCGGTTTCTGTTTCATAGATAGGTTCACTTGGGTCATATTTTAGATTCCACATGTAAGTGATATCATATGGTATTTGTCTTTCTCTTTCTGTATTGTCCTTATTATTGATCTCTGCTCAGAAACCCACAGAATGTTCCATATGCTGCCATCTTCCTCCTCATTTAGCACTCCTTCTGCTCTTTGATCTCTTGGCTTTCTTGCCACCATCCTCTCTGACCTCTCCTTCTTTTGTCTGGCCGCACCACAGGGGATATGGGATCTTGGTTCCCTGACAAGTGGTCAAACCCACACCCCCTGCAGTGGAAGCTCGGAGTCTTAACCATTGGACCACCTAACCCTCTCATTCTTAATCTCCTTGTCAGCATCTCGGCATCTACCAACATCTTTGGGCTCATTCCTGGCCCTCTCCCCTCTCCCCTCCACAGTCCACATGTATTCTCACCACTTTAAATACCACCTACAGGCCCCCAGCCCCCCAAATCACAGCTCAAACCCAGGTCGTTTCCCTGAGCCTTGGGCTTCCAGACCTCCTGCTGACTTGACAGCTCCTCTAGACGTCTCATGGACACCTCAAACTTAAAATATCCAAGTAGGAGCTCTGGGTCTGCCCTCCCCACCACTCCCTACACCTGATCTTCCCACCTGACCCGCCCCCCCGTCCTTGAGCACAGCTGCTTGCTCAAACCAGAAACCAAGGAGTAATCCTCTAAACCTCTCTCTCCATCACCCTTCACCACCAATCCATCACCAAGTACTCTTAGTTCTACATCCAAAATATACCCTTAATCCATTCACTTCTCTCCATGTCCACTCCCACCACCACAGTGTTTAGCTCTCACAATGGCAACAGCAAGAGATTCCTAACTGGTCTCCTTGCTTTCACTTTTTTTTACTTTATTTTATGGTAAAATACATATGACAGAAAATTTACCATGTTAACCATTGTAACATGTACAATTCAGCAGCATTTAGTACATTCACAATGCAACCATCACCACTATCGTTCCAAAACATTTTCATCACCCCAAAAGGAAACCTCATATCCATTAAACAGTCACTCCCATCCTTCCCACCCCCAGCTCCAGGCAACCACTACTCTGCTTTCGGTCTCCACAGATTTATCTACTCCGGACATTTCGTGTAATTGGAATCACACAATAGGTGACATTTTGTGGCTGGCTTTTTTTGTTTAGCATCATGTTTTCAAGGTTCGTCCATGTTGCAACATGTATCAGTACTTCACTCCTTTTTATTCCTTGCTTTCTTTCACTCTCACCCTCTATTTTCACAAAGATGCCCAAGTAATCTCATAAAAATTTTATTCTCTTGTTTAAAACTTTTCATCGGCTGTCCATCACACTTAGGTTAAAGCATAGATTTCTAACCTGACCTTCGAGGGCCTGTGTCCCCTGGCCTTTGCCTATCACTTTGCCATCATCTCCCCCCAGCTCCCTTTTACTAGCTGCATTGATCTCGGCTCTTTTGAAGCTCTTCCCTGGGCACATATTTCTTCCACCTGAGATGCCCTTCCCTCCTTTCTTTGCCTTCCTCAGAGAAATCTTCCCTGACCCCTTAATCTAAATTACTTTGCCCCACTTCTTCTCAGAGTACCCTATCTTGCTTTATAGCACACACCACAATTTGTCGTTAAGCAGTTGAGTTTAACAGTCATCTGTTTAATAGTCTGTTTAATATTCACCTTCCCTCCTAGACTGTAAGCTCCACGAAGTCAGGAACCAAATCTCTCTTCCTTACCAGTGTTACCTCACAGTCTAGAACTGTGCCTACCACACAGTAGCTGCTCAAAAAATATTGGTGACTGAGTAAATGAACGAATGGGTTTTCCAGAGCAGAAAGAATGGGAAACAGTAATTCGACCACTTCTGCTATTAGAGAGCCTAATTAAACATTGCTCAGATGGCCCTCAGCCCCCATTTACCCTTATCATCACCACTATCATCAACAGCAACCTCCTGCCGACCTAGAGGTGGCTGCACTGTGACAGCCTCAGAAAAAAAGCACACTTTCTGGGTAATTCCAGATTTCCTCCTACAATTTTCACTCCAGGCAGCTAGAAGCTAGAGGCCAGCAGCCAGCCCATGAAGAATGACTGCCGGGGAACAGAGAGAAACTGTGGGATGATTTCCTGGCTTCTATCCTTTGGTTGGCCAAGTCACTCTTAGAGCCACGGTCCTCAAACTTCCCTGCTCGCAGTGCTCTTCCATGAGACCAAGACGCTTCCCTCGCAGCTCCTGCTTACCCTCTTAAAAGAAACAGAGAATTCAGGAGAAGATTGGCCTTGCTTTAACTGAGACACCAAATGAGGCCCGTCATAAAGTAATCACTAATTTACACCAGCGACAAAACTTAACTTTAACGTTAACCCTGCAGGAGACCAGCCTAGCAGACCACCAGGGAACCTGGACCACACTTTGAGAACATCTCTCTAAGAGAATGTGGGAATTTCCTGCTAACCTCCCTGACTCTATTATTGTGGTCCCTGATGAACACCAACCCAGTTAAGCTAAAATCATTTTTAACAAAGAGCAAAGCCAGCCCTGCTCTGGGCAGCTCACCACGCTCTTCACTGTCAGCAGAGCATCCCTGCCTTTAGTGTCTCTGTCAGCTGGCATAATCTTCCTCCTCTTCTGATGTGGTTCCCCACCTGCACATGTCCTGGCTGAGTACATCTGGAATTAACGAACTAGGTCCATTACTTCTAGTCCTCTGGGGCTTAAAAACAATCAGTGGCCACAAGTGGGCTTTAAAAACAATAAAAGACCACAGCATTTAGACCATAGCTTTTAGCATTCTTCACCCTGGCTCACCCCTGCAAAAGAGCCCCAAGTCCCATAGAACACTGGGTAATACATTCAGCTAGTCCATCAGCAAATATTTGCTGAGCCTTAGCAAGTGCCAGGCACTGGGTTGGAGACCAAGGATACAATGGTGAACATGACACATACAGTCTTTGTCCTGATGGAGTTTACAGCCTAGTTGAGAATAAATAAGTAAATCACTATTCAACTTAGTAATTGCTATGATAGGGAGATAAAGGATCCTTGAGAGCTCATAGGAGGGACCAGTCTTCAAGACTTGGGGAAGGAAGTCAGAGAAGGCTGCCTGGGAGAAGCGACATCTAAACAGAAGGGTCAAGTAGGAACAACAAATGAAGTGGATGTGCTAGAGTAAAAAATGTGCAAGATAGAGGGAACACACGTTCAGGGGATCAGCAGTAAAAGAATTTAAGGAACTAAAATGGAGGTTAGGCTGGATGGTGGGGAGAAGAGTTAGGAGAAACAATGCTGGAAAGATAAGAAGCAGACAGATCTTGCAGGGTCTTGTAAGTTACTTCAAAGAGTTTGACATTTATTCTAAGGGTACTGAGGAGCCAGAACAGGATTTGAAACAAGGGAGGGGAAAATTTACATTTTCCAAAGTTCTCTTTGACTGCAAGGTGACCAGTGTGTTAGCGAGGAACAGTAATGGCGGTGGAGACCAGCTCAAGGCTCTTCCAAAGCCAGGTGGGTGATCATCAATAATTGCCTCTGCTAGGATAGTGAATGTCAGCTGGTATGGAGGAAAGAGGACAGAGGTATTTTGGAGCGAGAAGACTTGGTGATAGGATGGATGGGGGTGGGGTGGTTGGTTGGAGGAAAGAGGAATCATGATGACACTCTGGCCCTAGCAAATAAGTGAATGATCATGTAATTAACGGACATAGAGAACTCCAGAAGAGGAGCTGGTTTGGAAGGAAGAGAAGTTCAGTTTTGCACATGTTGGTCTGTAGGTGTCAGAAGGACATTCATGTATGGTTGTCATGTAGGTAGTTGGGTCCAGAGCTCAAGAGAGAAATCGTTTGGCTCTATGGCCACATTTGGGAGTCAGGAGCATGAATGTGCATTTTGAAGCCGTGGTAGTTAACAAATCCCCTCAGGGAAACCACTTCCTAATGTTAGTTACAATGAAGCAGAACCTGAAGGGTAAGTGGGATGAACAAGTGCAGTAGAGGAGTATGAAGCAAAAGTCTTCCAGACAAAGGGAGCAGCCCATGAAAATGACCAGAACTGAGAGAATTTGGGGAACTAAAATCAGATTAGTACTATAAAAAGATAAGAGGGCCCCTAGGACAGAACTACTAGGAGCACCAACATTCAAAGACTGGGCAGAAGAAAAGTCTGAAAAGGAGACTAAAGACTAAGAAATAGGAGCAAAACATAAAAGTCATGGAAATCAATAATTCAAGATAAAAGTCAACAGGGTCGACTGGTGTCAGGAGGCTGCATCCCCAGTGCCTGGAACAGTATTCCATAAATAGTTGTTACATGAAAAAAATGTGCACTGAATTTAGCAACAGAACTCTTGGTGACCTAGAAAAAGGACTTTCACTAGGGCGGGAACCAGGTATGGTGGAGTGAAGAGTGAATATGGGGTAAGGAAGTGAGTGTTGACAACCCCTCCAAGAGTTTCAGCTAAATCCCAAGTTCTCACCATGACCTAAGAGGCCCCTGCCCACACCTCTAACTTCAAACACAAGCTGACCTGGTGCCATCACCTTCTTGTTCAGTAGGACTCAGCCACATGATCCCTCCTTCAGGTCCACGTCCAAACTCAGAGGCCTCACCCACTCTGTTCCTTCTGCTGGAGTTCACTCTTCCCTCCACCCCATCCCAACCCACAGCCCAACCAACTTCTATGCATCCTTCAAGGCTCAGCTCTCCTCAGTGAAGGCTTCCTGACTCCCCATCTGCTCCCCCAATCCCATGATGCTAAGTTCCATCATTACACCATCCTGTTGCACACTGAGCTTCCCCTCTGTATCACTTAACCCGGGTGCAGTGAATTATTTGTGCAGATATTTAAGATTTATCTCCCCAACTAGACCATAAGCTCCCCATCTAGGCTAGTCCCTAAGGGCAGGAACTGAACCCCAGGCCTGAAACAGTGACCGACTCATAGTAGGCACTCAATAAATATTGAATGAATAAACTAGTAAATGAGCAAGTAAAGGGATAAAATAGTAGTTTGAAGGAGCCGAGAGATCAAGGAAGGGCTTTTTTTTTAATGGGAGAGACTAAGGTTCGTTGAAATGCCCATATGAAGGGGCCAGGGGAGAGGGAGGGGAGATAACCAAGAAAGCAAAATATCTTAGGAGGCATAAGAGGATGACAGTGGGTGGAACAGGTGGAGGGATGGTCCTTAGATGGGAGGAGAACCACCTTTTTCACTGAAGCAGGAAAGGAGGGAGGATGGGTGAGGGTACAGTCTTAGTGGCAGGAAGTGGAGGGGGTACCTATCTAAGGGCTTGTTCTTTCTGTGAAATCAAAGTTTAAACCTTGGTTTCTCTTGATCCTAAATAGTCACATGCTTATTTGAATAGTCCCTTCAAACTCTACTTTGAAATAGACAAAAATTAAAGGAGCCACATAGGGCTTCCCTGGTGGCACAGTGGTTGAGAGTCTGCCTGCCGATGCAGGGGACACGGGTTCGTGACCCAGTCCGGGAAGATCCCACATGCCACGGAGCAGCTGGGCCCGTGAGCCATGGCCGCTGAGCCTGCGCGTCCGGAGCCTGTGCTCCGCAACGGGAGAGGCCACAACAGTGAGAGGTCCGCGTACCGCAAAAAAAAGAAAAAAAAAAAAAAGAGCCACATAAACAAAGGAGATGGAAGAAGAGGATGGATTTGAGGTACATTCTGGAGCTATCTGGTGATGTATTGGATGAGAAGATAATAGTTTTTAATTTAGTTTTTGCCAAGGTTACATACATACATAAAGACTCAAATCGTTCTATAAGACTTGTTGCTGCCAGTAGCTGTCTCTGCCCCCTTTATCTTTCCCCAGAGGCAACTAATTTCAATTCTTTCTGTGAGTTCTTTTGGTATTTATATCTATATCAATAAATAACATGTTTGTTTTTCTAATTCCTGATTATCCTTCCCACTATGGAAGATGAGAATTTAGCTCTTTTTTGCCAAATTTCTTCACCCCTGCCACACACACGCACTCCTTCTGCTCCCCAATTCTCTATCTCAGTTTTTAGATAGATTGATGTTCTGTGTTTATATCTATGACTAAGTAAATGCAGTTTACAGATGAGCCATGGACTATCCTGTGATTACTGTCCTTTTCCTTGCCTGCACACATTTTTTATTTTGTCTGAAGTTAATAGTTATCTCATTTTCCTTTCTTGTTATTAACGTTGTTACCATTAATTCAGCTCCAAGCTCTCCTCTTCTCCATATATATACAACAGAGAGACTCTTAATTTCACCTTATTGAATAAATCTCTCCTGGGTCCTCCTGACCTGCTCCAGTTGCCCTCAACAACTTCTGGGTACATGGCTGTCACCATGGTCCTGGCGGTTCCCTTTTCCTCTCTCCTTTGTTGAATCTTCTGTTTCCTGTCTCCCATGTCTTCCTGTCTCTTGGTTTACACCCTCAGTTTGGTGGAGCATATCCTCCAGTAGCTTCCTGAGAAAGGGTGCATAGGAAGTAAAATGATTGAGACCCCGCCCAACTTAAAATGTCATTCACCAGCATAGAAGAAAATATATACACAGGATCATTTTAATAGAGGCAAACAGGTATTTATAAAATTCAACATAAATTCATGATTTAAAAAGAAACCCTTGGGACTTCCCTGGTGGCACAATGGTTAAGAATCTGCCTGCCAATGCAGGGGACACATGTTCTAGCCCTGGTCCGGAAAGGTCCCACATGCCACAGAGCAACTAAGCCCGTGCATCACAACTACTGAGCCTGTGTGCCACAAGTACTGAAGCCCACGTACCTAGAGCTTGTGCTCCACAACAAGAGAAGCCAACGCAATGAGAAGCCTGCACACTGCAACCAAGAGTAGCCCCCACTCGCCACAACTAGAGAAAGCCCACACACAGCAACGAAGACCCCAAAATAAATAAATATAAAAAGAAACCCTTGTTGAATAATGATTCGCAGTAGCCAAAAGGTGGAAACAACCCAGGTGTCCATCAACAGATGAACAGATTAACAAAAGGTGGTCTATACATACCATGGAATATTATTCATCTACAAAAGGGAATGAAATTCTGATACATACTACCACATGTATAAATCTTGAAAACATTATGCTAAGTGAAAGAATCTATATACAAAAGAACAAATATTATATGAACATTTGTATGAAATATCTAGAATAAGCAAATTTATAGAGACAAAGTAGATTAGAGGTTACAAGAGCCTGGAGGAAAGGGGAGTGGGGTGTGGTTACAGAGTTTCTTTTGGGGGTGATGAAAAAGTTTTGGAAAAACATAGTTGTGATGATTACACAACAGTGTGAACGTAATTAATGTCACTGAATTATACCCTTAAAATAGTTAAAATGACAAATTTTGTACTATGTATATTTTACCATTAAAAAATTCCAAAAAATGCCTAACAAATTAAGAATAAAGAAAACTTCCTGATAAGAAGTACCTATAAAATAATAACATTAAAAGATCATCCTAAATGGAAAAACATTAGAATAATTCACTTTAAATAAGAAATGAGACAAGACAGTCAAGTCTTTCTATTTCTATTCAGCATAGTATTAAAGACCCAGCCAGCACAAAAAGAGAAGAAAATGAAAGAAGGAATGGAAAGGAAAAAAATAGAACTGTTATTATTTTCAGATGATATAACTGTTTGCACAGGACAGCAAAAAAGATCTATGAGCAACTTATTAGAAATAATAAGCAAGTTTAGCAAAAGTCAAATGCATACTCTTGTATTCTTGGAATAAACAAACAGAAAACATTATTAAAGAAAAGACAAAATTCACAATAGTTTCAAAGGACACCAAGAACCTAGAAATAAGTCTAAAAATACATGTAATACTACAGAGAGAATTATAAAACTTTATGAGTAGCCAGTAAGATGACCCAAATAAATGAAAGGATATATCACATTGTGAATAGGAAAACAATAGCATAATGTTGCCCATCCCCCCAGTTCAATAAAGTTCCAATCAATATGTTAGCATGTATTTCTATAGAACTTGATAAGCTGATTATAAAGTTTAAATAAAAGAGTAAAAGGGGGAAAATTGCAAAAAACTTTTATGAAGAAGATGAACATGGAGGGAAAATTTGAAGAATTGCCCCACTAGATATGATGCTCTTTTTTTTGGTGAAACTACAGTATTTAAGACAAGATGCTATAGGCACTGGTACAGACAAATATAGAGTATGGTATTGAATACAGAGCTCAGATATAGACCCATACATATATGAGTCTTTGGTATACAACAGGGGTGGCCTGCCAAATCAGTGAGAAAATAAATAGAGTGGGATAAAAAAAAAGGTCTTCCATATGGAAAAATATGAAATTAAATCCCTATTCCACATCATGTCCTGAAATTAATTCCAGATGGATTGAGGCTTAACTATAAAAATTAAAACTCTTAACAAAATTCATAGGCAAATGTCTTTTAGACTTTGAAGTAGCGAAGAATTTCTTAAATAATATTTAAAAAGTGCTAACAATTTAAAATTTTTTACAAATTCAGGCATACTAAAATTAAGAACTTTTTGTCAAAAGAAAGTGAAAGCAAGCTACAAATGGGAGAAACATGGGGGAATATACAACAATTATTCCTGGACAGCAGGTATAACTGGTATTGTCCTGGGAAAATCAGGATGCTTGTCACCCTAACTCAGGCCCAGTAATTCTACTCCTGGTATAAAGCTACAAGAGACTTTTATCCATAAACACATGGAGGCATCTACAAGAATGTTCATAAGAATGCTGTTCACGGACTTCCGGGTAAGATGGCGGAAGAGTAAGACGCGGAGATCACCTTCCTCCCCACGGATACACCAGAAATGCAGCTACACGTGGAACAACTCCTACAGAACACCTACTGAACGCTGGCAGAAGACCCCAGACCTCCCAAAAGGCAAGAAACTCCCCACATACCTGGGTAGGGCAAAGCGGAGAGATCCCCGCACAGAGGATCGGTGCCGAGCGGCACTCACCAGCCCGAGAGGCTTGTCTGCTCGCCCGCCGGGGCGGGCGGCGCTGGAAGCTGAGGCGCGGGCTTCGGTCAGAGCGCAGGGAGAGGACTGGGGCTAGCGGCGAGAACTCAGCCTGAAGGGGGCTAATGTGCCACAGCTAGCCGGGAGGGAGTCCGGGAAAACTCTGGAGCTGCCGAAGAGGCAAGAGACTTTTTCTTCCGTCTTGGTTTCCTGGTGCGCGAGGAGAGCTGCTTAAAGGGGCTCCACAGACGGGCGCGAGTTGCGACTGAAAGCGCGGAGCCCAGTGACGGGCGTGGGACGCTGGGGCTGCTGCTGCCGCCGGCAAGAAGCCTGTGTGCGAGCGCAGGTCACTGTCCACACCGCCCTTCCGGGAGCCTGTGCAGCCCGCCACTGCCGGGGTCCCGGGATCCAGGGCTGGCTTCCCTGGGAGAACGCACGGCACTCCTCGGGCTGGTGCAACGTCACGCCGACCTCTGCCGCTGCAGGCTCACCCCGCACTCCATGCCCCTCCCTCCCGCCCGGCCTGAGTGAGCCAGAGTCCCCGAAGAGGCTGCTCCTTTAACCCTGTCCTGTCTGAGCGAAGAACAGACACCCTCCGGCGACCTACACGCAGAGGCGGGGCCAAATCCAAAGCTGAGAGACCCAGGAGCTGTGAGAACAAAGAAGAGAAAGGGAAACCTCTCCCAGCAGCCTCAGAAGCAGCGGATTAAAGCTCCACAATCAACTTGATGTACCCTGCATCTGCGGAATACATGAATAGACAACAAATCATCCCAAATTGAGGAGCCAGGAATCAGTGCTGTGCCTCTGAGGTGGGAGAGCCAACTTCAGGACACTGGTCCACAAGAGACCTCCCAGCTCCACGTAATATCAAACGGCAAAAATCTTCCAGAGATCTCCATCTCAACACCAGCACCCAGCTTCACTCAACGACCAGCAAGCTACAGTGCTGGACACCCTATGCCAAACAACTAGCAAGGCAGGAACACAACGCCACCCATTAGCAGAGAGGTGGCCTAAAATCATAAAAAGTCCGCAGACACCCCAAAACACACCACCAGACGTGGACCTGCCCACCAGAAAGACAAGATCCAGCCTCATCCACCAGAACACAGGCACTAGTCCCCTCCACCAGGAAGCCTACACAACCCACTAAACCAACCTTAGCCACTGGGGACAGACACCAAAAACAACGGGAACTACGAACCGGCAGCCTGCAAAAAGGAGACCCCAAACACAGTAACATAAGCAAAATGAGAAGACAGAAAAACACACAGCAGGAGAAGGAGCAAGATAAAAACCCACCAGACCTAACAAATGAAGAGGTAATAGGCAGTCTACCTGAAAAAGAATTCAGAATATTGATGGTAAAGATGATCCAAGATTCTATTTCCAAGATCCAAAATCTTGGAAATAGAATAGACAAAATGCAAGAAACAGTTAACAAGGACCTAGAAGAACTAAAGATGAATCAAGCATCGATTAAAAACACAATAAATGAAATGAAAAATACTCTAGATGGGATCAATAGCAGAATAACTGAGGCAGAAGAACGGATAAGTGAGGTGGAAGATAAAATAGTGGAAATAACTGCTGCAGAGCAAAATAAAGAAAAAAGAATGAAAAGAACAGAGGACAGTCTCAGAGACCTCTGGGACAACATTAAACACACCAACATTCGAATTATAGGGGTTCCAGAAGAAGAAGAGAAAAAGAAAGGGACTGAGAAAATATTTGAAGAGATTATAGTTGAAAACTTCCCTAATATGGGAAAGGAAATAGTTAATCAAGTCCAGGAGGCACAGAGAGTCCCATACAGAATAAATCCAAGGAGAAATACGCCAAGACACATATTAATCAAACTGTCAAAAATTAAACACAAAGAAATCATATTAAAAGCAGCAAGGCAAAAACAACAAATAACACACAAGGGAATCCCCATCAGGATAACAGCTGATCTCTCAGCAGAAACTCTACAAGCCAGAAGGGAGTGGCAGGACATAATTAAAGTGATGAAGGAGAAAAACCTGCAACCAAGATTACTCTACCCAGCAAGGATCTCATTCAGATTTGATGGAGAAATTAAAACGTTTACAGACAAGCAAAAGCTGAGAGAGTTCAGCACCACCAAACCAGCTTTACAACAAATGCTTAAGGAACTTCTCTAGGCAAGAAACACAACAGAAGGAAAAGACCTACAATAACGAACCCAAAACAATTAAGAAAATGGGAATAGGAACATACATATCGATAATTACCTTAAATGTAAATGGACTAAATGCTCCCACCAAAAGACACAGATTGGCTGAATGGATACAAAAACAAGACCCATATATATGCTGTCTACAAGAGACCCACTTCAGACCTAGAGACACATACAGACTGAAAGTAAGGGGATGGAAAAAGATATTCCATGCAAATGGAAACCAAAAGAAAGCTGGAGTAGCAATTCTCGTATCAGACAAAACAGACTTTAAAATAAAGACTACTAGAAGAGACAAAGAAGGACACTACCTAATGATCAAGGGATCGATCCAAGAAGAAGATATAACAATTGTAAATATTTATGCACCCAATATAGGAGCACCTCAATACATAAGGCAAATACTAACAGCCATGAAAGGGGAAATCGACAGTAACACAGTCATAGTAGGGGACTTTAACACCCCACTTTCACCAATGGACAGATCATCCAAAATAAAAATAAATAAGGAAACACAAGCTTTAAATGATACATTAAACAAGATGGACTTAATTGATATTTATAGGACATTCCATCCAAAAACAACAGAATACACATTTTTCTCAAGTGCTCATGGAACATTCTCCAGGATAGATCATATCTTGGGTCACAAATCAAGCCTTGGTAAATTTAAGAAAATTGAAATTGTATCAAGTATCTTTTCCGACCACAATGCTATGAGACTAGATATCAATTACAGGAAAAGAGCTGTAAAAAATACAAACACATGGAGGCTAAACAATACACTACTTAGCAACGAAGTGATCACTGAAGAAATCAAAGAGGAAATTTAAAAATACCTAGAAACAAATGACAATGGAGACACGACGACCCAAAACCTATGGGATGCAGCAAAAGCAGTTCTAAGAGGGAAGTTTATAGCAATACAATCCCACCTTAAGAAACAGGAAACATCTCGAAAAAACAACCTAACCTTGCACCTACAGCAATTAGAGAAAGAAGAACAAAAACATCCCAAAGTTAGCAGAAGGAAAGAAATCATAAAAATCAGATCAGAAATAAATGAAAAAGAAATGAAGGAAACGATAGCAAAGATCAATAAAAATAAAAGCTGGTTCTTTGAGAAGATAAACAAAATTGATAAACCATTAGCCAGACTCATCAAGAAAAAAAGGGAAAAGACTCAAATCAATAGAATTAGAAATGAAAAAGGAGAAGTAACAACTGACACTGCAGAAATACAAAAGATCATGAGAGATTACTATAAGCAACTCTATGCCCATAAAATGGACAACCTGGAAGAAATGGACAAATTCTTAGAAATGCACAACCTGCCAAGACTGAATCAGGAAGAAATAGAAAATATGAACAGACCAATCACAAGCACTGAAATTGAGACTGTGATAAAAAATCTTCCAACAAACAAAAGCCCAGGACCAGATGGCTTCACAGGCGAATTCTATCAAGCATTTAGAGAAGAGCTAACACCTATCCTTCTGAAACTCTTCCAAAATATAGCAGAGGGAGGAACACTCCCAAACTCATTCTACGAGGCCACCATCACCTTGATACCAACACCAGACAAGGATGTCACAAAGAAAGAAAACTACAGGCCAATATCACTGATGAACATAGATGCAAAAATCCTCAACAAAATACTAGCAAACAGAATCCAACAGCACATTAAAAGGATCATACACCATGATTAAGTGGGGTTTATTCCAGGAATGCAAGGATTCTTCAATATACGCAAATCAATCAACGTGATACACCATATTAACAAATTGAAGGAGAAAAACCATATGATCATCTCAATAGATGCAGAGAAAGCTTTCGACAAAATTCAACACCCATTTATGATAAAAACCCTGCAGAAAGTAGGCATAGAGGGAACTTTCCTCAACATAATAAAGGCCATATATGACAAACCTACAGCCAGCATCGTCCTCAATGGTGAAATACTGAAACCATTTCCACTAAGATCAGGAACAAGACAAGGTTGCCCACTCTCACCACTCTTATTCAACATAGTTTTGGAAGTTTTAGCCACAGCAATCAGAGAAGAAAAGGAAATAAAAGGAATCCAAATCGGAAAAGAAGAAGTAAAGCTGTCACTGTTTGCAGATGACATGATACTATACATAGAGAATCCTAAAGATGCTACCAGAAAACTACTAGAGCTAATCAATGAATTTGGTAAAGTTGCAGGATACAAAATTAATGCACAGAAATCTCTGGCATTCCTATATACTAATGATGAAAAATCTGAAAGTGAAATCAAGGAAACACTCCCATTTACCATTGCAACAAAAAGAATAAAATATCTAGGAATAAACCTACCTAAGGAGACAAAAGACTTGTATGCAGAAAATTATAAGACACAGATGAAAGAAATTAAAGATGATACAAATAGATGGAGAGATGTACCATGTTCTTGGATTGGAAGAATCAACATTGTGAAAATGACTCTACTACCCAAAGCAATCTACAGATTCAATGCAATCCCTATCAAACTACCACTGGCATTTTTCACAGAACTAGAACAAAAAATTTCACAATTTGTATGGAAACACAAAAGACCCCGAATAGCCAAAGCAATCTTGAGAACGAAAAATGGAGCTGGGGGAATCAGGCTCCCTGACTTCAGACTATACTACAAAGCTACAGTAATCAAGACAGTATGGTACTGGCACAAAAACAGAAAGATAGATCAATGGAATAGGATAGAAAGCCCAGAGATAAACCCACGCACATATGGTCACCTTATCTTTGATAAAGGAGGCAGGAATGTACAGTGGAGAAAGGACAGTCTCTTCAATAAGTGGTGCTGGGAAAACTGGATAGGGACATGTAAAAGTATGAGATTAGATCACTCCCTAACACCATACACAAAAATAAGCTCAAAATGGATTAAAGACCTAAATGTAAGGCCAGACACTATCAAACTCTTAGAGGAAAACATAGGCAGAACACTCTATGACATAAATCACAGCAAGATCCTTTTTGACCCACCTCCTAGAGAAATGGAAATAAAGACAAAAATAAACACATGGGACCTAATGAAACTTAAAAGCTTTTGCACAGCAAAGGAAGCCATAAACAAGACAAAAAGACAACCCTCAGAATGGGAGAAAATATTTGCAAATGAAGCAACTGACAAAGGATTAATCTCCAAAATATATAAGCAGCTCATGCAGCTCAATAACAAAAAAACAAACAACCCAATCCAAAAATGGGCAGAAGATCTAAATAGACATTTCTCCACAGAAGATATACAGACTGCCAACAAACACATGAAAGGATGCTCAATGTCACTAATCATTAGAGAAATGCAAATCAAAACTACAATGAGATATCATCTCACACCAGTCAGAATGGCCATCATCAAAAAATCTAGAAACAATAAATGCTGGAGAGGGTGTGGAAAAAAGGGAACACTCTTGCACTGCTGGTGGGAATGTGAATTGGTACAGCCACTATGGAGAACGGTATGGAGGTTCCTTAAAAAACTACAAATAGAACTACCATATGACCCAGCAATCCCACTACTGGGCATATACCCTGAGGAAACCATAATTCAAAAAGAGACATGTACCAAAATGTTCATAGCAGCCCTATTTACAATAGCCCGGAGATGGAAACAACCTAAGTGTCCATCATCGGATGAATGGGTAAAGAAGATGTGGCACATATATACAATGGAATATTACTCAGCCATAAAAAGAAATGAAATTGAGCTATTTGTAATGAGGTGGATGGACCTAGAGTCTGTCATACAGAGTGAAGTAAGTCAGAAAGAGAAAGACAAATACTGTATGCTGACACATATATACAGAATTTAAGAAAAAAAAATGTCATGAAGAACATAGGGGTAAGACAGGAATAAAGACACAGACCTACTAGAGAATGGACTTGAGGATATGGGAAGGGGGAAGGGTAAGCTGTGACAAAGTGAAAGAGCAGCATGGACATATATACACTACCAAACGTAAGGTAGATAGCTAGTAGGAAGCAGCCGCATAGCACAGGGAGATCAGCTCGGTGCTTTGTGACCGCCTGGAGGGGTGGGATAGGGAGGGTGGGAGGGAGACGCAAAAGGGAGGGGATATGGGAACATATGTATATGTATAACTGATTAAATTTGTTATAAAGCAAAGAATAAAAAATAAAAAAATAAAAAAATTTTAAAAAATGAAAAAAAAGAATGCTGTTCACGATAGCAAACCCTGGTGTTATGGACTGAATGTTTGTGTCCATGCAAAATTCATATGTGGAAGCCCTAACCCCCAATGTGATGGTATTTGGAGATAACTGCGTTTATATGAGGTCATGAGGGTGGGACCCCCATGATAGGATTAGTGTCCTTACAAGAAGAAGAAAAGGAATCAGAGCTCTCTATTTCTCTGCCTTCTGAGGATAAGGCGAGAAGGCAGATGTCTGCATGCCAGGAGGAAGGACCTCACCAGGAACTGAACTGGCTAGCACCTTGATCTTGGACTTCTCAGTTTCTAGAACTGTGAGTAATAAATATATATTGTTTAAAACCCTCAGTCAATAGTTATAGCAGCAATTTTGTTATAGCAGCCTGAGCTAATTAAAACACCTGGAGGGCTTCCCTGGTGGTGCGGTGGTTGAGAATCTGCCTGCCAATGCAGGGGACACGGGTTCGAGCCCTGGTCTGGGAAGATCCCACATGCCGCGGAGCAACTGGGCCCATGAGCCACAACTACTGAGCCTGCGCATCTGGAGCCTGTGCTCCACAACAAGAGAGGCCGAGATAGTGAGAGGCCCGCACACCGTGATGAAGAATGGCCCCCGCTTGCCGCAACTAGAGAAAGCCCTCGCACAGAAATGAAGACCCAACACAGCCAAAAATAAATAAATAAATATATTTAAAATTAAAAAAAAACACCTGGAAACAAAGCAAATACCCATCAACAAGAGAGTGGATGAGTAAAATATTGTATATTCACACAGTGGAATATAATAGAGCAGTCAACAGGAATGAGCTACAGCTATACACATCAGTATGAATAAATCCTAAAAATATAATGTTAAGTTTAAAAAGTAAGTCCTAAGTGGATACATACAGAATGATATGCTTTTTATCAAACTAAAAACAACTTAAAAAAAAACTTACTTTGCAGGAATACGATTGAATGAGTATGGTTGGGTTTATGATATGTCAACTTAGCTAAACTGGAACTACATTTCCCAGAATTCCCTCTGGGGTAGCTCTGGGTTAGTAAGGGTCTCAAATGAAAGTTAAACAACTTTTGGAAGGTGGACCTTCTTTATTTCAGAAGGTGGGCATGGGGGTACCAGGCCCTATTGTAGCTCATGAGCATCATCATTGACCTGCTGCCTCTTCACATTGGCATGGAGAACTGGTGGTTCCATGGTAACTCCACTTCTCCTTCAGCTTCAGATTCTTTCAGTGAATCCTGGCCCATTGAGTACAGCTGCACGCCTCCTCAGCTCCTGCTGGGTCTCCTCCTTCAGCTTCTCCAACTCCTGGGCTAGACCCATCACCATATACAGAAACAATCATGCAACAATGGTTTAACTAGCTCTGGCAACTACATGGAGTCAAATCTCTTTCATAAATTCCGTATTCTATATCATTCTTATGGCTCTGCTTCTATGATCTAAATTCTGACTGACACAATGAGATACACCAATCTAAAAAGAAAAGTAAAAGGAATGGTAAATATAGGATTCAGGACATTGGTTACTTGGGTTAGGAAGAAACAGGAGGTTAGACCAGGGAAGGACTGTAAATGTAACATTGCCATAATTCTAGTTTTTGTGTTGAGTGGTGAGTTCATAATTGCTTATTACATAAAAAATAAATATAGTTACATGAATGAATGGATGGGTGGCCATGTATGGACAAATGAAAAATTATGAATATTCTAATTATATGAAACTATGGCAAGAGAAAAGGAGAGAGAGTAATAAGTAATTTCTTTTGAAAGAACATACCCTTGAAATAACATCATCATTTTAACTTACCTCCCATTGATTCAAACTTGGTCCCCTGGCCACATCTAATTGAAAAGACAGCTGGGAAATGTCTTTAGTTGGGCAGACCATATTAACTGGATGAATTGCAAGGTGACTTATGTCTAAAGGGAAGAAAAAGACAAGGGCTACTGGGAGAAAATGAACAGTCTTTGCCCCAGGTGAGGACTATAGAAACAAAAGATTCATGAGGTATTTTGAAAAAAGAATTAGTCGGTGCTTTAATGAACACAGACATCAAAAAGCACTCTGTGAACCAATGTATGAACCCAAGTGGTTGGTGAGCTAGTGTTGCAGACATTTGTTTTGAAGTCCCCCCTAAGACATCTTCCTGAAGGCGAAGAGAATCATTTTTTAGGAGAATCATTTCCTCTGCATTGGATACTGTCTCGTGGAACGATCATCATGTACCATGTTTTCCTCTAGCCAAGGTGCTAGCAAGATACCTGTCTTAATTTAGATGTCCCAAAAGTAGACCGTAAAAGATTTAAGAGTAAGCATTTTATTTGAGAGGCAAACCCAGGAAACTACATGAAGAAGAGGAAGTGAGAGAAGAAAGGAGGGAAGTGTAGGCGAATGAGCACATGACTGCTGTGGGCAACTGAGGCTCATTCCCATGTGGACCCTCTGAGAGACTGTGTGGAACACTCCTCAGGTTGTCTCCCCAAGGGGAGCAGAGGCTGGGGTGTATATACATCATTGGTGAGGATGGCTCTTGGGGATTTGAGTTCCCAGAACTTCTGGCCTCACCTGCCATAGGCTGATAGAGCCTCTGTGGACAGAGTGCCCTCAAGCTGTCATCACGTAAGGGAACTGTAATCAGGTGACCTCCAAGGAAACATGGTCGGTGCATCCACAGCACCTTTTCCACAGCCAAGGTAAGCCCAGTGGATTCTCACTCCCAGGAAACTGAAAAGTCAGCAGAGTTACATGGAGACTGAAAAGTGGAGGTCCATCTTGCCTTAGCCAGACTGCTCCTAATAGCAGACCCTCCTTAGGTGGCCCCCTTCCTAGCCTTCCAGAGATGCCTTGTTTCTGATCCATTTCCAAATCTTATTCTCCAAGTTCTCTGCCATTTCTGGAAGCTTCCAATATCCTTTCAGAACTTCCAGTAAACTCTCAGAGTTGGTCTCTGTTGTTTGTAACCAGAAAACATAACTGGTATAACTGGAAACCCAGTACACCTGGAGACTCCATACACCTAGATACCCGATACACCTGGAGATCACTGCCCCTGATCTGAGTCTTTAAGAATGTAAGTCAACTCTCTGCACTTCAGTTACCTCATATATAAAGTAAAAAGATTGAAATTGATTATTTCTAAGTTTCCACTCAGAGGTAAGATTCTATGATTCAATTAAGCCAAATTGATGGTCAAACAAGGGAAACCCATAAAACTCATTACTACATTCTGACTTCCAAACTCCACTCTGTGCCAGTGTTGCAGCCTCCTTCCTAGAAATAGTAAAGGGCTCCAGAATCATTGCAGGTTGACTCTACAAAAATGAGAAAAACAGCAACAAAGTCCAACTCCTAATTTTATCCCAAGCCTACCAGCACACTGACCAAAAAGAGTGATTCAGGAAAAAGAAAAAGTGTTTTGCTTTTATCCAAAGGAATTCTGGGCAGACAATACTAGGCTGCCCACAGAATTCCTATCACGTCGAATTCCTAGTCTGTACATAATTGGATTTCTCTTTCTCACTCCCATCACCACCACTTCTGGAAGGCATGTTCGAGGCATGGAGAGAGGTGACACATATAGCCCATTGTTCTCCTACATGGATTCAATAAACAAATGCCCAAGTTGGAAAAAGGATGGAGCTGCAGTCTGTTATCATCTGCCAGCTAATGATACAGTTGAACAAAGGTAGAAATGTTGTGGAAAAGGAACACATTTAGGACTCTGACTCTCTACCAAGTTATGATGATTTCCCAAGATATCCAAGCTGGAGCAGAGATGCGACTGATAAAATACGTGGCATGGGTTGAACAGCACGAAGAGAGCAACTGACTGCAGCTGTCTGTGTGATTTGGCAGCCTCGACGATGCAGACAAATCTAAACAAATCACCATCCCTAGCTTCCTGACACCTCCAGGAAAGCCCTGTAATGACTGTTCTGTGCTGGCCTCCCAAGTAAGGATGAGGAAAATATGCAGAATCCACAACTTTAGGGCTTTCCTACGGCTTCTGCTCAATGTAACAGCTGCCACCCTTACACAGATTTGGCTGTTTTCTGCAAAATTCAAGTTTTCATTAACTAATCATGTGTTTGCAGCCCTTCCCACTGTGCCTACAGCTAGCATGGTGGACACAAAAGCCCCATCCCCCCCATAGCCCAGCCTTATGGAAACCCAACACGTAGCCCAGATTAGGAGAAGCTGAGATTTGTCCTCTGCCCACCTAGCCATGTCTTTCTAACTCCATTTCCAAAGCTTAAGTGGGAACATTAGTAACTGGGTTTGTGCACACAGCCATCACCTGGAGGCACATCTCCAACCCTGAGTCCTGGCAGCTGCCTTCCTCCCATCTCTCCTGAAACTGCCAGGATAGCTGCAGCTCTGCTTGGCAGCCGTGGTCATCTAGTTAGACACATTCGCTTGGGGGGAAAGGAATGGATCTGCCCTGACCAGTCTGGACCATGATGTGGAATGGGTGGGTGGAAAAGAAGTCCTGCGCCTTGAAGTCCCCTCTCCTGGAAAAAAAAAAAAAGAAGGGTTAGAAAAACTTGCTCTTTTTGTCCTAGCAGCACTTCAGTGAAGCAGTCCTGAAGAAGGCAGTGACAAAAAAATGTCTGATTGGCCACTGACAGAGACTGCTGGGCCTCTACAGAGAGAGTTGTGGCCCTGTCAGAATGCCATGGCTTAGGAACACTGGGGAGGGGAAGAGGAGGGCAAACCCTGTCCCTCCACTCAGCATGCTTGGGGAAGGGCAGTGAAAGAGCTTCTGACTGCAGCCAAAACAGCCCAGGTGGCCTTGACAGCAGGATGGGAAGGTTCCTCCAGGAAGTCAGCATCCCTAGATGAAAAATGGGGAGGGAGGGAGAGAGTGGAAGAGGGAAAGAGAGAGAGAGAGGGAGAGGGAGAGACAACAGAGCTTCTCTCTATGGTGATTATAAGTCAACATAATCACAAAAGAAACACTTGAGTGCCTAGTTTGTTGCCATGTACACAGCAGGTGCTCAATAAAACTTGTGGTGATGGAGTTAAATGTGACTTCCTAGACAAAGCCTCCTTTACTGTAAGTGAAATAAGTATCTGTTGGATTGAATTGAATTGAAACAGGCAGCAGTTTAGTGTTGTAATTTGAGGAGCAATGGAAAAATGGTCCCCTGCCCCAAATCTCTCTCCAATTAGAGCTGCCAGAGTGTTGGAAATTTCCATATTCCTCTTTTGGGTTAATGGAGTAATGAAAACTGTGTGTTGAAAGGCAAATATTGTCTGAGAGAGATAACCCATGAAGCTATTATGATCTATCATTCATCTAGGATGGCAAGTCCAATTCAATTCAAGAGCCAGCACCAATAGATTCATAGGAGCTGCCTGGAGTTCTATCCTGAGAAGGCTCTGAGGCCCCACTTGGCTCAACAGAAAGCAGTACTCTGGGAAATCACTGATATCTGTGTGGATATGGAAAGTGGTTTGGTATGAAGGGTGCCACATATATGGCATCTTGTCTCTTAGCCTGAATCCTTTGGTCATATCAGCTCCATCAGTGAGCAGGCTCCTAAGGGAATATAAGCTGAGATGGACATTCACAACTTAGGAAGGGTCCAGAGCATGAAGGTTTTGCCTGAAAAACAGACCAGGGCACAGAATTCTGATGGACAGTATGAGCCATGTAAGTCTGGGGGTAAGGGACCAAAGAAAGGTCATCTAAAATCTAACTTTGCCTACTTCAGTCTTGCCTTGAGTGAGCACTTACTACAGACTCTACAGTCTAGAGGATGACCACAGCTTTTCCTCTCCCATTACATGAATTTGCCTAGTCCTTGTCAAACTTTTCCATCAAGTTCCCCCAACAGCAGAGGAGAACGAATGGCTCACTCTCTCGGCACCCAGGGATAGTGTCAGCAGCCTGCTGTGAGCAAAATATGTCTTTGAAATCTCAGTTTTAACTTAAGAATTTATGTAATTTTACATGATATCATATTACTGTTTGCTTCCATGTAGAAAGATTTACTTACCAGTTCTATTAGAGTAATGCTCTCTGCTGTATCAGATCAAGCCCAAACCCTCAGTGATTTAACACTTCAGAAATGTATTTTTCACTCACCTGAAACCCATGTGGTTGTGGCTTGCGGGTGGACAGTCTGCCCCTTGGTCTTGCGACTTTACCCTCTTTTAGGGCCACTGAGTCATCTCCATTCTGATGGGGAAAGAGACCGTTTCTTAATTACTTGAGTTCAGAATTGACATCCATTCTCCCCCACATTCCAGGAGCAAGAATTCATCATGTGGCCCCATTTAAATGCAAGAGGAACTGGGAAATATAGTCCCTGATTACCCAGCAACAACTCTGGGTAGACTAGTAAGGCTTTACCTCAATAACTAATGTCTTGGCCTTTCCTGGTGGCACAGTGGTTAAGAAACCGCCTGCCAATGAAGGGGACACGGGTTTGATCCCTGTTCCAGGAAGATCCCACATGCCACAGAGCAACTAAGCCCGTGCGCCATAACTACTGAGCCTGCGCTCTAGAGCCCACGAGCCACAACTACTGAAGCCTGCGTGCTTAGAACGCATGCTCCACAACAAGAGAAGCCACCACAATGAGAAGCCTGCATGCAGCCTAAATAAATAAATAAATAAATGTATTTTTTTTAAAAATTAATGCCTTAACTTCTCCATCTCTCCCAAAATTGGAGAGAAAAGTTAACCTTCCAGAAGGATGTGCTGAGTTTTATCCCATACTTTATTCAGCCCAAACATGTTGCCACATATTCCCAAAAGGGTATCTACCCCCATTTAAGAAACACATAAGTAATCCATTTTCAATAAGATTCCATTGACAGCTCCAATGAAAACAAAATTGAATGGACTATCCCATTTCACCTCCTCTTCTCTCTGCTCGCTCTTTCCCTTCCTCTCAATCCCGTTAGGTACCATCAGGATTTTGAAAGTGGGCCCAAAGCCACGTTGAATATTACCAGGAAATGGCTGGCTGGCTATCTACCAAGAGCCCTTCCAAAGTGGTATTATCTTAATGAATTTTTCACAATCCAAAGTCTGGCCAGAAGACTTACAGGTCCAAAAACTCAATCTTGTTAGTGTTCCAGGATTTGCCTGACTTGAGAGGGCTGGCTTATGTGAACTAAATTCACAAAACACCAAAACTTCACAACAAAATGTCAATACCTCTGTTGACAAGGGGATGTGCAGCTGTCAGAAAGATCAAATGTTCACACTCTTCTCTCCAGCACTTTTTCTCCCTGTAGAAAATCTACCCAGGAAGTCAATTACAACCCGAAAGTTCCTTAGTGATCATGGAATCAGAGCAAGGGCAGTTTAGTTAGATGACTTGAAAGTTTAATAGTATCAGGCGGCTGTGGCCTGATGAAGCCATCACCATTGGAATATTCATACCAGCTTCTCAGAGATCCCTCTGGTCTGTCCTCTAAGTCCTATGATCACCAACTCCCTTTCCGATGGACACTTTGTTTCTCTGGACACATCCATACTATCCATAGGGTAATGGCCACATTCATCTTCTGACTTCTTCTGATTTGGCAGATGTTTTGTCTCTAAGGTACATTTATGTATGGCTGGTCTCATCCATTGTGTTAATTTTATAATCCAGTGCTCAGAGTTTAGAAGAGGAGAAAATGGGAAAGGACAGGAAGTTCACTCATCTCTGCCTACACCAGCCGATGTTTTTATAAAATGGAATTTAAAAACTTATTTGAAACATGGAGGGACTGGATATTTGTAGATCTTTGACTGAAAAAACAAAAAACAAAAACGCTTCTCTCCTCTTTTGCAGCAGTCTTCCCAGTCAAGGTTGTAACCCAGAGCTGCTGGCAGCAAATACACACTGAAAGATTAGTCCCAATCAAAGCCAAGAAAGGTGGCCAAGTTCAGTGCCAGGGAAGAGTATTGAGTTTCAGTTGCCCTGAGTGAGAACGAGACAGTGGATAGGAGATCAGGTAAAGATCACTAGCCATGGTGCAAGAAACAGGTCTGCAAACAAATGGCAGGGAGGGGTCAGGTGAAAGGGAGCAGGGTGGAAGCTTGAAAACAACAAGACACCAGGAGGCTCCTCCTTATTGGACATAGGCCTGTTTAAGGCACCAGACTGAGCCAGACACCAGGCAATCTGGGAAAGTAATCTTCTTTAACTGAGTCTGCAACATCAGCAGGCAATCACATAGGGTGGTAAAGAAAGGGACTCGAGCACAGAGAACCATGAAGGACAGTCCGCAGCCAGATTGCCCTCACATCTAACCAGAACGTACAAAAGAGACAAGACCTGTTTTGCCATTTCAGCTCCGACAATTATTGAACTTCTGCAACTCACTTTACTCTTTGAGCCTTTCTGCACCTCAATTTACCTCCTCTGTTAAACGAGGCATTTGAAATCAGTGTTCTCCTTCCCCAATGTACAATGATACTGTGCCTACAAAGGTAATGCACCCCTCTAACCACACACCTATTTATATCCTATGCTGAAAAGATTACCTGCTGTTTTTTTCTTTTAACTTTTGAAATTATAACATACCTACAGAAAAGGCTGCCAAACAGCCCTGTAACCAGCTCCAGATTAAGAAACAGAACAATTTATCAACGTCTCAAAAGCTTCCCTATGTCCCTTCCCTGTCACCACCTACCACCCCCCACCCTCAAACAACCACCATCCTAAGCTTCAAACAGAATGATAGATTAGTTTTGCCTGTTTTACAGTTTTATGTAATTGAATCATACAGTGTGTGCCCTTTTGTGTCTGGCTTTTTCACTCAATTATTTGTGAGACTCACCCATGGGGTTGCATGTGGCTAGGTTTGGTTCTTTTTTTGTCACTTACAGTGGTCCACTCTCTGGACATACACAATGTACTTATCCATCTTATTGCCCATGGACTGTTTTTTTCCTTGTATTATTTATTTATTTTATTTTATTTTATTTTTTATTTATTTTTTTTAATTTTTTTTTTTTGCGGTACGCGGGCCTCTCACTATTGTGGCCTCTCCCATTGCGGAGCACAGGCTCCGGATGCACAGGCTCAGCAGCCATGGCTCACGGGCCCAGCCACTCCACGGCATGTGGGATCTTCCCGGACTGGGGCACGAACCCGTGTCCCCTGCATCGGCAGGTGGACTCTCAACCACTGCACCACCAGGGAAGCCCCTGTATTATTTACTTTTTTATAATTTATTATTATTATTATTACTTTGAGCAGCAAAAGGTTTATTGCAGGGCCAAGCAAGGAGAACAGGTGGCTCATGCTCAAAAAAACCCGAAGTTCCCCATGGTTTTGGGGGAGAAGTTTTTTTTTAAAATAAATTTATTTATATATTTTATTTTATTTATTTGGCTGCATTGGGTCTTCATTGCTGCATGCAGGCTTTCTCTAGTTGTGGCGAGCGGGGGCCACTCTTCGTTGTATTGCACAGGTTTGTCACTGCGGTGTCTTGTCTTGTTGGGGAGCACAGGTTCTAGGTGTGCGGGCTTCAGTAGTTGTGGCACGTGGGTTCAGTAGTTATGGCTCACGGGCTCTAGAGCACAGGCTCAGTAGTTGTGGCACACAGGCTTAGTTACTCTGCGGCATGTGGGATCTTCCCAGACCAGGGATCAAACCCATGTCCCCTGCATTGGCAGGCGGATTCTTAACCTCTGCACCATCAGGGAAGTCCCTGGTGAGAAGTTTTTAATAGGCAAAATGTGGGGTGAGGGATGCAGAGTGTGTTACTTTCTTCTGATTTGTTGGTGGTGAGGTAACAGGGCAGTGCTCCAGGGATCTTGTGCTCAGCCTGAAGTTCCTTGTATTATTTAAATCATAATGTGTAGAATTTTCTGTTCTTTGCAATTGAAACATAAAGGAATTTTAGCCCTCTTCACTATTCTCCCTTTATAATCTATATCTCATTGTTCTCACCCATTCCAGTAGCTTCCATGATCACATCTATGTGGATGATTCTTCTACACTCCTACCTAATACCTGTCTCCTCATCTCCAGCTCCAGCACTACTAGGTTTTTGTTAGGTGGCTGTATGTGGTCTACGAAGCTTTAATCTTGCCCATGGACCTTTGTGTTGTTTCCGACTTTGGTATTATGAAGAATGCTACTATGAAAACTCTTATGCATGTCCTTGGGGGCACATTTTTAAGCATTTCTGTATTTTTTATCTATTAATGTATAACTAATTACAAAAAAATTCAAACAACACACATTATCTTACAATCTCTGGGGTCAGGAGTCTGAAGAGCTTAGCTAGGTCCTCTGTTTCAGGGGCTTTCACAAGGCTGCAATCAAGGTGTCAGCCAGGGCTGGGGTCTCATCTGAAGTCCCTACTGGGAAAGGATTTGCTTCCAAGCTCCCGTTGTGGTTGGCAGAATTCAGTTTCTGGAAGAGTGCTGGACTCAGTTCCTAGCTGGCTATTGCCCAAAGGCTACATTTAGTTCCTTGCCATGGAGACCTCTCCAACATCAAAGCATGCAAGCCAAGAAGGCAATAGAGTTTGCTAGCAAGACAGAAATTATAATTTTATGTATTATAATTATGGAAGTCATATCCCATCACAGTTGTGGTATTCTATTGGTTAGAAGAAGGTCACAGGAAGAGGGGATTATACAAGCAATGAATCCCAGGAGGTGGGGGTCACCAGGGGCCATATTGGTGTCTGCTTACCACAATTTCTGTTGGGATTATAACTGAGAATGGAATTGTCTGGTCATAGGTCCAGCTTCAGTTATGGAAATCCACTAGTTTTCCAATGTTATACCAACTGACACCCTCACCAACATTTGGTCCACATCTGGGATTGGTTTTTACCCAGGTTTCCTTCTGGTGTGAGTTATCAAATTGTTTCTGACAAAAGAAAAAAATAGCTTTCTGCACCATGGGCTGTGTTACATTTAGCAGTGTGCCTTACTCCCTAATTGAATTGAGAGGCAGAATTCTGAAGTCCCTGCCTCAGACCTACTCACCCCTTTTCTCTGCTGTCCTCTCTGTAAATGCAAAGTCAAAGAAGATACCAACTCCAGCAGAATCATTAGTGCTATATGACTACCAAGATGTGGGTTGAGGAATCTGGAGAAAGAGTGCCACCACCTCATTTACTGGAGTCCCCTGGTAATTAGTCATCCTTCATCAAGCCTGGGATGAGCCACTAGGAGTGACACTGATTGGGTCCTGAGCTGCCAACCAATCTTAAAAGGGCATTGATTCCCAGTAGCATGAAATTTTCCTGTTGTCATTCCTCTTTTCCATGGCAATGCAGACTGTGGACATTCAGTAATTGATTGAAATACAGTAAGAGTAATAACATCCTACCCCAAGAAGTGCTCTCTAGATTTGTCTATTTCAAATACAGCAAAGGCACCAGATATAAGAGAATTCTGGGGAAAATGCAATGGGCCAAACACATTTTTAGTGTGTACATGAATGTAATTAATATTTCTGCCCATGCATGTCCAGCACGGTAGACTCCTGAAAGCCATGAAATAGTGGTAATATGGGCAGAAGACCTAAACAGACATTTCTCCGAAGAAGATATACAGATTGCCAACAAATTCATGAAAGGATGCTCAACATCACTAATCGTTAGAGAAATGCAAATCAAAACTACAATCAGGTATCACCTCACACCGCACAATGGCCGTCATCAAAAAATCTACAAACAATCAATGCTGGAGAGGGTATGGAGAAAAGGGAACTCTCTTGCACTGTTGGTGGGAATGTAAATTGATACAGCCACTATGGAGAACAGTATGGAGGTTACTTAAAAAACTAAAAATAGAACTACCCTACAACCCAGCAATCCCACTCCTGGGCATATACCCTGAGAAAACCATAATTCAAAAAGAGTCATGTACCACAATGTTCATTGCAGCTCTATTTACAATAGCCAGGACATGGATACACCTAAGTGTCCATAACAGATGAATGGATAAAGAAAATGTGGCACATATATACAGTGGAATATTACTCAGCCATAAAAAGAAATGAAATTGAGTTATTTGTAGTGAGGTGGATGGACCTAGAGTCTGTCACACAGACTGAAGTTAAGTCAGAAAGAAAAACAAATACCATATGCTGACACACATATATGGAATCTAAAAAAAAAAAATGGTTCTGAAGAACCTAGGGGCAGGACAGGAATAAAGATGTAGACGTAGAGAATGGATTTGAGGATACGGGGAGGAGGAAGGGTAAGCTGGGACGAAGTGAGAGAGTGGCATGGACACATATACACTACCAAATGTAAAATAGATAGCTAGTGGGAAGCAGCCCCATAGCACAGGGAGATCAGCTCAGTGCTTTGTGTCCACCTAGAGGGCTGGGATAGGGAGGGTGGGAGGGAGATGCAAGAGGGAGGAGATATGGGGATATATGTATACATATAGCTGATTCACTTTGTTATACAGCAGAAACTAACACAACATTGTAAAGCAATTATACTCCAATAAAGATGTTTAAAAAAAAAGAAGTAGTGGTAATAACAGTACTGGGGTAGTAATATGAGTGAGCTACCTGAATTTGAAAAACTTCAAAATATTTTCAAAGAACTTCTTAAGGGACAATTGACTTGAGTAGGCTCTGCATAAAAATACTCTCCTGTGGACACCTGTGAAATGTTGAGGCTAATTGAGGCTTCTGATGCTGATTATGGACAAGTTTGTGGGTTGCTGTTTTTCCTCCACTGAATTCCATCTCGTTTTCTACTACTCCCTTTCAGTGGGGCTGTGAGTGTATCGGATGTAAAGAGTACTAAGTGGAAGCATGCTTTTGTGTGGAAGTCATTACAGTGAACACCTGTTCACTGTTGAGTTTAATTGGACTACAGCTGGTGCTGATTGTGTGCGAAAGGGGGCTGCTCCTCTCGCCCGCCGAGGAGCTTGCTGTCAGTCTAACAGTGGGGAAGTCGACGCTCTGAAGTTCAGCTTGCACATTGCAGTCAAGTACTCTCCGCCCTGTATGGCTAGTTGCCTCTGAGGTGCACTGTGGTCAATTTAGCCAGGCAAGAAGAAAAAGGTGCCTGCATCTTTGGTCTATTTTATTAAATCAGCTCAGTTCCACATATGGAAATTTGGGGAAATATGGGGGAGATGGTACAAATTTAGCATAATATTTACAAAGGAAACAAAGAAATGGAAGCTTCGCTCAGAGTGATATTCTTAGTAATATTAGCTGTTCATCTGTGTCCAGAGATGATAGGCATTGAATACATGTATAAATAGGAAACCAATAATGTAGCTAAGTGATCATCAGATAGTAACAAATTAAGATTGCATGCTTGTGAACACTTCAGCAGCACATATACTAAAATTGGAACGATACAGAGTTTAACATGGCCCCTGCGCAAGGATGACACACAAATTCATGAAGTGTTCCATATTTTTGCACATGAAAGGATGCTCAACATCACTAATCATTAGAGAAATGCAAATCAAAACTACAATGAGGTATCACTCACACCACACAATGGCCAACCTCAAAAAATCTACAGACAATCAATGCTGGAGAGGGTGTGGAGAAAAGGGAACCCTCTTACACTGTTGGTGGGAATGTAAATTGATACAGCCACTATGGAGAACAGTATGGAGGTTACTTAAAAAACTAAAAATAGAACTACCCTTTGACCCAGCAATCCCACTACTGGGCATATACCCTGAGAAAACCATAATTCAAAAAGAGTCATGTACCAAAATGTTCATTGCAGCTCTATTTACAATAGCCAGGACATGGAAGCGACCTAAGTGTCCATCAACAGATGAATGGATAAAGAAGATGTGGCACATATATACAATGGAATATTACGCAGCCATAAAAAGAAATGAAATTGAATTATTTGTAGTGAGGTGGATGGACCTAGAGTCTGTCATACAGAGTGAAGTAAGTCAGAAAGAGAAAAACAAATACCATATGCTAATACATATATATGGAATCTAAGAAAAAAAATGGTTCTGAAGAACCTAGGGGCAGGACAGGAACAAAGATGCAGATGTAGAGTGAGGACATGGGGAGTGGGAAGGGTAAGCTGCAATGAAGTGAGAGAGTGGCATGGACATATACACACTACCAAATGTAAAATAGATGATTAGTAGGAAGCAGCCGCATAGCACAGGGAGATCAGCTCCGTGCTTTGTGACCACCTAGAGGGGTGGAATAGGGAGTGTGGGAGGGAGGGAGACACAAGAGGGAGGGAATATGGGGATATATGTCTATGTATAGCTGATTCACTTTGTTATACAGCAGAAACTAACACAATATTGTAAAGCAATTATACTCCAATAAAGATGTTAAAAAATATATTTAAAAAAAGATTACTTTCCTGATTGAAGAAATGACTATGGAAAAAGACTATGTCTGTAGCCTTTAATAATAATAGTATTAATAATAAGCTCGAGTTGTTGACTTAAAAAGACAGATGCCGACTTGCATATTTCAGTCGTTTAGATGTAATTCACATTACTTATTCATTTTTTTTGTACTTCTACATTTTTTTTTATTTTTTTAATTAGTTTCTGCTTTATAACATACTTATTCATTTAATATCAAAATGCATTGAAACAATGAAACATTGAGTCTACAAAGGCCCTTGCTTCATATTCATATTAATATTATTAATTTGCATGATTCTGAGGATGACCCTTGCATCCCAGGGATGGCAACAATCGCCCAGAAACCAGGAAACATCCTTGCTGAAGCAAATCTGCTGATACTCGATTTTGGCTGTTCAGCGGGGGTCATCCCTCCTTGTGGGGGGCTAACAGGTGTTGTGGGCATGACCCACCTTTGGGGGAGGTGAAACTGACTTGCTTATGAGAGTAAAGGGTCAGATGAGTGGTTGTATCTAAAAACTATTCCAGGACTCCATTTTTTGTTGTTTTGATATTTGCACAGTCCGTTTGTACATAGGATACGAAAGCTCACTTTACCATTTTTGTTTGCTGAGATAGGTCTGGTTCACCATCCTCCGCCCAGGAGGGGAAATGAGACTGAGAGTTTCCCTAGAGTCAAAGTGCAGGGCAAGATGTAAACTATGGGCCTCTCCTACGTCAAGTTCAACAGCCTCTCCACTACCACGGCAGCCTTGGTCTTAGAGCTTCAGCTGCCACCCAAACTGAACAGGGACTCCTCTGAGGCGGAATCCAGCTCCACTGTGCCATTTTCTAGCTGTGCAGTCTTGGGTTAGCCACTCCTCCCGTGTGGGTAGGATCAAATGAGAAAACTTTGCAAAAATGCTTTGTCAACTGTGAAGAGCCTTACAAATATAGAGACATTTATGACTCAAGGGGCAGCTTTTCAGTCCAACTGAAAACAGATTTTTCTGCATGAGAAACTGTTCCTGTGAAAGGCAACAGTGAGAGATTCAAGGGTGGAAAGTGTATGCTCTCTCCTCTGTTCTCTTTTTGGTGATTTACAATTAATGATTCCTTTCAAGCAGATACCAAATGCAGCATCACTGCTGATCAATAGATGTTCTTCCCCAATTGTTTGTGTTAGCTCTCTACTTTTCAACCAAAGACTACAGTTGTGCTCTTTGAGGAAACATACACTTGCACACGTACACACATGCTCTCTTTCCCAGCACAGATGGAAAGCAGTCTGAGTTCATATGAGTGAGATCACAGGTACTTCCTGTGTGCTGGCATGGTCTTTCTATAGCAAGACTCATCCTCACCACCACCCCAAGTGGATGGAAAACATGAGCTGCCCCTGATGAGATGATGTGAGCAGATCTCAGTGTTTGGTAGAAAGGCCCTGGGGAATTGTATGTCTGGAGGCCTTCCCTTCTGTGCCCCCAGAAGTCACTTTGACATCCAAAGACCATCCATGGCCTGTGCTGGGTTGACTAATTTGCCCTTACGTGATCAGACCATAGGGTCAGGCTAGAAAAAAATAACTGATGATCATTTTCCTGAATTAAGAAATAGAGGCACACATGGAGCATCTCCAAACTGAAACTCAAACTGTACCATGTGCAGTAACTCAGGCTTTAATGAAAACGGATGCTGGACCAACTGCTAATCTGGGCAAAATCAGAAACGCAGCTTGCTGTGTGCAATCCATGCAAAAGGGAAGCTGGTATCTATTGAGAGCAATGCAGTAGGGCCCCCGCCTGCTTTTGGTTTGGGGGCACAAACTTACACCACCTCAAGGAGGCTGTTCCAAATAAGGAAATAAACAAAAGCTGAGTCTACCACTGGGACCAGGGTCATCGTTTAATGACAGCATCCCAAAAAAATGCCAAAAGAATCTTGGGCGTGTGTGTCTGGTCAATTCAGAAGCCATGCCATTCAGAAGCTGTGCACTATGGGAAACACCAACTCTCCAGGTTGGCATGTCATTTAGGGGGTCAGCCCTATCTGGAGAAAGATAAGCACATCTCAATTTTGGCCCCTGGCTGTTCCAAGCCTGGGGCAGTTCCTGGGACCCCACACTAGACTATTTCAGGTTTATAACTCCTCCGTCCCAGAGCCACAGCTTGCGTTAGCCCTGCCCATCCTGCTTGGCGGCATGCCCAAGCCACTCCCACACAGCTAGTCCAAGCCAGCCCCAGTTTACACGGTGAAGTCTGGACGTTCCCCTGACCTGGCAGAGCAGCCTGATAATTCCTCCGCTGCTGCCGCCTCTCTCCATCTCTCCATCTCATCCATCCTGACCCGCGTAGCCATCCTCCTAGACAGGCTGGCTGGTCCACTGTGCACAATGGTCAGGGTGCGCACAGAGAACTGGTGGGCGCTCGCCCCCTCACGACTCCGTCGCTGAGCAGAGCCACATGTTCCCCCTCCCCAGCGCTGCTTGGCTTCACTCAACTAATTTGAAACAGTGATCTGGACACCAGCAAATGCTCTAATCCTGCTCTGTGGCCCAGGCCGCTCCACCCGTGGCAGGGACCTACCCCACTGCAGCATAAAATGATCTTCCCGGGTGGCTCATTCGTCACAGCCTGCCCTCGGTTCAGTGGCTTTATCTGGGTCCTGCAGGAGGTGACATTCTGTCAAGAAGACCTGCACAGTTGTGTCATCTCCCTTCTCCAGCCGATCCATCAACCCAGTCTCCCACATTCCATCCTGGGCCTTTCTTGTTTCCTTCTGAGCAGAAGGGAAATTTTGCTCATTTCCATTAGATCTGCTGTGCTCACATGTAATGCGCATCGGGGAATTGTATCGGAAATGCAGATCTCTGTACCTAGGGATTCTGATTCAGTGGTGGGGGGGGGCGGGAGTCCCAGGAATCTGCAATTTTGTTAAGTACCCACCCCAGGGGATTCCAGTGTGGTGATCCAGGACTGTAGCTCGAGAAACCACTGCAGGGGGCGGGGCACAACAAGACCAAGGACAAGGGCCTCTTGTTTGCCACCATTCCCCCAGCTTTGACGTTATGCTTGCTCACAGTAGTCGC